>NC_052360.1:18891053-18893975 GCF_009727055.1 Benincasa hispida
TCGAGGTTCTCTGGAGGCCGTTCGTCAGTTGGGGTGTTCGTGATCGAGGCGATCGCTGAGTTCGAGTGCGCGGTGTTTGTGCAGTGTAGCGATCTTATGGGATGAGCGTTCGAGGTTGCTGTGTTCGAGCGTTCGTGATCAAGGAGCTTGGCGATGAGTCTACAAATGCGTGTAGATTTCTCCTTGATTATTTTTTATATCATCCTGTAATTTCTGTAATGATTGCATAAACATATGTTTTTGTATATGATTGTAATTTGTAAAGTTCATATAAAATTGTAATTTGGAATGATCTTTCCGCTACTCATGGAAATCCTCGTGCACGATTTCCTTCCACATTTAACTTCTTAAGTACCACTGATTCCTTTAATGAACAATAAGTCATAATCCTACTATGACTAAGTTCTCTCGGGCCAGGAGAGGGTGTGGCCACTATGTTCAAGACTTGAAATCAGCCTTTAAAGGAGTAATTTATCTAATTACCCCTGCTTTAGGGAAGGAGTGAATTTCGTCTTGTGTAGTTGAGTTCCCAACTCCCCAATCAGACGAATCCCCAAAATGGTAGGCTTGTTGAGTTGGCAATCTGGCCACTCTCACCCATACAAATCAAAGGACTGCCCTCATAGGCAGGAGTTTCCAACTCACTAAGGATCAAGGTCATGTCAGCTATGGTCATTTTAGTGAAATGTAAATCTCAATTATCAACAGTGTTATATATGAAGGAACTCTTATACAAGAGTATCTCTGAGTCGAAGCGGATCATTCCAAATTCATTGTGATAGAATTAACGCATTCACAATCTAATAGAATAGATATGCATTTCAAAACTAATTATAGGCATGCTTTCAAACTAAACAACAAGACAATAAGAAACGTACCAGTTGAAGAACTCTTCTTCACCAAAATCTTGCTCTCACCAAAGATTGCTCTTCTCGCTCTTGCTAAGCACGTCCAAGCAAATCGTCCACCAAATCACCATCGTCTACCCACAAACAGACTCCACAAGAACAAAACATAGGGATGACACCACCACTTAGAACCCTCGATATTCTCGGTGTGAGAATTCAGGAGATGTGGGCTCTATTGGATTTGGCAGAGGGAAGGAGGAAGGAAGATCGTATACCACGACCAAGCAAGTGGGAGAAGGTTGATGTCTATTGTATAGATGATGTTTGATCGTTTAGAAGAAGGTACACGATCGTTTAGTAAAAAATCCGCGATCGTATAGATGATCGTTTAGTAAACGGTCAGGCGTGCGATCATTTATGAAAGAGCTAAATAATCGTTTAGCAAATCCTATGCGATCGTTTAGAAAAACGTGTGTGTGTCTACGATCGTGTAGAAACGTTGAGCTATCGTGTAGGATCTCAGTTTGCTATGCGATAGGCTATACACACAATACGTGAGCGAATAACTTGATCTCTTGCAAAATGAAAACGATTTTCATTTTATTCTTCAGTTACGAAAACTGCAAGCAACCTCCCACTATCACACGGTTACGGAGAAAACGCTGGCACAATTATCCTATAATTGTCCAATTAAAAAAAAAAGATAATCATATTATAACCTATTGTTTAATATCACATCAAAGGCAATATATGAACCATAGCCTTTCTCCTCCACTAGATATAAATCACATTTATATCATTTTCCTCCAAATAATGTACCTCATACATAATGTTAATCATATCATATATAATTAACCAGTTTAATCATATCATATATAATCAAACTCCCTCTTGTCAATTTGAACACTTTAAACTGACCCAAAAACTGATTCTCAACTTGAATTCATTGAGCTACCAAGGGGACCTTATGGACCTATGGCTTGAAGCTCCAACGGTACGTGAATAGCTGACTAAACTCTTTATCCACGAGATCCACCATCCGTTAACTTCCAGGTATTCCACTAAAGACCGACAACTGAACTCTTCTTACCACAGATATATTTTTGTATCCATCGGATATAACCAATCAACAGTACGATAACCCTTCACAGATGCTCGTAGGTACAGCTGAGCCAATTTACTGTTTTGCTCATGTAGTTACATCTAACTTCTTAAGTACTACTAATCCCTCTAATGAACAATACAACATAGTCCTACTATATGTGGACACCTCTCAGGCCATGAGAAGGTGTGTGGCGCCACATCGTTCAAGCCCTAGAATCAACCCTTAAGGGAGCAATCTTCTACTTACCCCTGCTTCGGGGAAGGAGTGAATTTTATCTTGTGTAGCTGAGTTCCCAACTCCCAAATCAGACGAATCCTCAAAGTGGTAGGTTTGAGTCGGTGATCTGGCCACTCACACCCATGCAAATCAATGGACTGCCATCAAAGGCAGGAGTGGAAGAAATCGGAAGCGAGATTTTCATGAGCAGCGGAAGAAAGATAATTCCAAATTACAATCATGAATGAACAATACATTTATAGTCGACTTCAAACAAACGGTTATATAATTCATACAGAGAAATTATAGCATGAATAACAAATGAACAAGGAAAAGCTCTACGAACATTTGTATCCTGGTCACCATGCTCCATTGCGTGACCGCTCGAACAGTAAACCTTGAACGCTTAATCTACACGACTGCAACAATGCAATGAACACAGCATGAACACTTCGCGCTCGTCCTCAACGATCTCCTCAGTCACAAACTCCTCCGCAACACGAACGACCTCCACAGCACCACGAACGACCTCCAGAAAACTCCACGATGTCTAGTTGAGTCTGAAACCACCAACAAGGCGACCTTGGTGTTCTTAGTGTGAGAATCCAGAGGGTGAGCTCTATTCGGACTTGGTATGAGGCAGACAAAGGAAGAAACATTGATCGTGTACACGATTGGGCAAGTGAGAGATGGTGAAGACCTATCGTATAGGTTGATGCCGAATCATTTAGATAAAGTTAAGCGATCGTCTAG
>NC_052360.1:18895679-18975639 GCF_009727055.1 Benincasa hispida
AGGATCAGGTATCCCACCTTGATCCTTATACTACAAACCTATTTAGGTTACCACTTAAGGCATGATCCACTTGTATATCACATATACATGCTTAAGTTCACATAAGATAACCAAGGAGCTTTGTTTATTGGATATGAGTAAATGCCAGAATTAAATAACACATATTTTATTCATTGAACAATATGTATCTTTACAAAACAATGAGACTACGAGAGAATTAGGATACCAATCCCAACAAGGAGTTCCCAACTCACTTAGGATTGAGGTCATGTTACCTATGGTCATCTTAGTTAAGTGAAGTCTCTGTCATGAACGACGTAATATAACGAGACTAAACACTTCGTGGTCCGGTCTTATACAAAATCTTTGTATAGGACGCCCCCACTCACATGTCCCCACATAAATGATCAAGATCAGACCATCTATAGCAAGTCACAACAATTGTAACTATTCTACAAAGTAGGCCGCATCCGTAGCGTTACCAGGATAAGGTTTCCCTCATATATCCATATACTATAGACCATTTTGGTTATCACTTAAAACATGATCCACTTGTATGTCTCCATATACATGCTTAAGTTACATAAAATAACCTCGGATCTTAGTTTATTGGATTTGAGTAAATGCTTATAAAATAACATTTATTTTATTAATAACAATATGTTGTTTACAAAATGTTTACAAACTACGAGACTACCGAGAGAATTAAGACACCAATCCCAACATGAATTACATATCAAGCTAATTTATTTCCTTTAATTTTTGTTAATTATTCTAAATAAAAATATATAATAACTTGTATTTCTACATGTTATTAGTTTGATCAGATTAGGTTAAGGGTTTGGTTGATTTTTCAATACAATAAACTTTGTTCAGCAGGGTAACCCAATGGGTAGAGTTCACCGAGTTAAGTGGCAATTAACTAGGCACCAGTTGAAGGAGACGTATCAAACTGCGATGTTGACTATTGAATATTAAAGAGACACAAGGTTGAGGACATTGGGTTGTAGGGGAAATGAGAACGAGCTAGTGCCACGACGATTGGCAAGTGAGATAGGTGAAATTGAACCAACAAACCTTATGGTTACTACCACACTCGTATTATCTTTGAACTCAATAATGAATTGAATTGCTCAATTTTTGGAAAAAGCAACCCCACTGAAGCTGAGAACTCGGTGAGCCCAACCCTTTGGTTTTTGGGTCGGGTTGGTAGGATTTTTTTAACGCCCCTAGTTTTGAATATGCATGTGATTTGTACACATTTTTTAGAATTTAGGTTATCGTATAACCGTATGATTTTTTGTTTTTTGTTCTTAAAAGTCGTGCTTATTTTTTTCACAATATCTTTTATAACCGTTTTGACTTATATNTATATATAATTGAATTCTTAGTTAGATTCAAAAAAAAAAAAAAAACTTGACTTTGATTTTAAAAACATTTGTTAAAAGTAGATAAATAGGAAATGTAACAAAAAAATCTATCGGTAAAAATAGTGTTTATAAACTTAGAGACGTAGTGCATCTTTGATCCTACATTGCATCATTGCTATTTTTAATTTCTAGATAAGAAAGTGTAGAGTGAGACTAAAAATAGGAAAATTATTTTAAATGATAGAACTACTGAAAATATTTATAAATAATAGCAAAATATCACAATTTATCTACAATAAACTACGATAGACTACTATATGATAGATAAACACAGATAGTAGTCTATTGTAGTCTATCGTGGTTTATCGCAATAGACAGTGAACTTTTGCTATATTGCTAAAATATTTTGGTTCATTTTCCTATATTTAAAAATAACCCTTAAAAAAATACAATTAGGTTAGGTATAGATTATTAAATAATATATTATTTTAAAAAAAATCGATTAATTTAAATGAAAATTTTATTGTCTAGAAAAAGTGGTCCATACTACTTTCCCCTTCTTCATTTGTTTTGCTAATGTATAAAAGTAGAAGGATACAATAATTTGCATTTCCCCCCTTGATTTTAGGATGGAAATCAAATATCAATATCAAAGAAAGAAAGAGATTTTAAATGTTTGTATAGTGTATTGGTAATAGTGTTTTAATTTAGAGATAGACCTTTCTGGCCTTGCTTTTTTAAAAACTCATATTAATTATCAAAATTTTAAAACTCCTTTTTCAACTAACTTAATTTGCAAAATCTTCAGTAACTTTTAAAAATGGTTTCCTACAGATCAAGCATATTTGCTAACAAACTTTTTAAAATACTCATTTTTATACTAATTCATATCTAAGATTTATATTCTCTAGTTGGCATTGGCCCCATTTTCTTAATTCTTTTGATAAAAAATTAATTGTTTTTATTTAAATTGAAACAATATTGTGTTTAATACTTTTTATCGAATACTTTAAGGTAAATCAATTTAAATAATTTAGGCTTTGTTTAGTAACCATTTTGTTTTTTGTTTTTTGTTTTTGAAATGTAAGCATATTTCCTCCTCATTTCTTACAATAATTTGCATATTTCTTAAGTACGTTGGTTGAATTCTTAGCCAAATTCTAAAAACAAAAACAAATTCTTAAAATCTACTTTTTGTTAGTTTTTAAAATTTAGCGATCTTTTAGACTATTGGAAAAAAGTAACATATGAAAAAATTGAAGGTGAAAATAACATCTATATGCTTAATTTTCAAAAACAAAAGATAAAAAAAATCAAATGTTATCAAACCGACCTTAATAAATTTGTTTAATAATCATCTTATAAAATATTTAAAACCAAATAACAACAAAACATCACGTAATAATTGAAATATCATGCCCATATGGTTATTGCATCCCTTTTTCCATATTTAAAAATGAAATTAAATGAACACTATTTACTTCATATTATAAATGATTTATAGAGCATAGATTCTACAATATCACATGATTGTTATGTTATTGTGTCATGAAAATGGCTGGGAAAAAATTGTAGTAGTGTATAACAAGAAGCAATTCCATCAAATATGTTGCTACGTACAATCTCGTGTTTGAAATTGAAACGTATTTTTATAGAGACAATTCGAGTTGTGCAAGAAGAAGTAACTACAATTAATGGAGGCAACAAGTAAATATTTACGTTTCAATAAAAGACCTGATTTTTCATGATAAAAAAAGTAAGTGCATCGAAACTAGATTTTACTTTATTTATTATTTATTTTTTAATACAAAAGCTGCAAGGATGAGGAATAGAAAGGAAGGTCATGTCAATTACTACTAAAATTGAGGTCATATTTAATTATTCTTGTGTGAAGTTGTGTGAAGATAGATGATAAAACTAGAAATATTTCTACTAATTGAAAGTTAATGGTTTTTTATTTTTTTTTGACAAATTGAGATTTATTTTTTCTTTTGGGAAAATTTCACCCAAGAACAAGTTTTTCTTGAAGTGTGAGTCATTTTTCAATTTGACTTAGTTTTAATTACATTCCAAATGGGGATATTTTGAAGCATTTTGGTTCAACACACCATGAATTGTGGAACATCTTAGCATAAGAATTGGAATCGGATTTCTATTTAACACTCCATATCTTCTTCCAAAAGCACAACCATATCTCCAAAGCAAGAATTTATTTGGATTCCACAGAAGAAATTCTGGCAAAATTCTCTCAATAAGTTCGAGTCGCTTCACTAATCAAT
Source organism: Benincasa hispida (assembly GCF_009727055.1). Classification (NCBI taxonomy): domain Eukaryota; kingdom Viridiplantae; phylum Streptophyta; class Magnoliopsida; order Cucurbitales; family Cucurbitaceae; genus Benincasa; species Benincasa hispida. The sequence goes on from NC_052360.1 coordinate 18,899,329, forward strand.
ATTATCTCTATCAAGATATGTAGTTCCACCCCAACGTGAACATAATATAGACTATTATGACGTAATAACATTAAGAGATATACTTAAACCATTTGTAAATATAATATTCTTGTGAATTTATTCATTTAGTTGGACATAAATTAAATATGAAACATCAATTTGAAGAACTTTTAAAAGTAATGTAGGTTTACAAACCATTTCTTAATCAATATAAGATATTTGGAAAGGAGGGAGAATACACTCAATCATCTTTCTTTTTCTATACACTCAAGACTAAAAAGTTATGGAATTATTCTCTAATTATGGACTCTTTTAGACTAATTTATTTTATTATTGTTATATTTTTCTTATTAATTTAAAATTGTAAAAGTTAATTTTTCGTTTGTGTGAAATATATATATAAAGAAAGAAAGTTTAAAAGTGTTGACACAACAAATTAAAAAATATTCATATTCTTTTAAGTTACAATATTATACTATTGGCATTTTATATAAGTTTCATTTGAGAAAAACCCATTAAAATTTTGAATCAAAATTGAAATCTGAAATGGAGTGCGGATGTGGTCAACTGAAATATAAAATTGGTATTCAGACACCACCACACCTATTATAAGTCTCAATTTATCTGACTCTAAAAGTAGTTTTGAAATATTTCTAAATGGTGAAGAGTAATAATGCAACTTTTGATAGAATATGGATCGTTTTGAAAAATATACTAAATTTTAGAGTGTTTTTTTTTTTAAATGAACCTATATTATATGTCGTAGATTTATTTGTTACTAATATCAATATTATTTTTCTATTTTGCTCCACTATAAACTATCACAAGTTTTTCTCTACTTTTTGTTTAGCATATTCTCATATTTATAATGATATGACATTATCTAATTTAAACCAACTTGAACTCTACATAAAATGTATTGTAAATATGACAATGAAGAATCACCCTTAATTACTTTTATGTCAAGCATATTTTTCATTTCTTAACAAAGATGTGAGACTATATTTGCATTTATGACAAGAATAACAATAATGGAAGCATAATTATATTTTGGTTGTTTGCTCATAAAAAATGAAGCCCATGTGATCTCAATGCACTGATGAATTCTCTCTCAAAAGGCAAGTGGTACCTCACAAAAATAGGTAACTCAAGAAGAAGGGAATGTTTGAGATAATGAAAAGAATTGTTGTATTTGACGTCAAATTTTAGATGGAAGAAACGTATATGATCTTTACATGACATTAACAGTAAATTTATTTGAAGTGGAAAAGAACGTGACATATAAAAAAGAAAAAATCTGTACACCGGTGTGTTACTTACCACACACACTTTGCTAATTAAATTAGAGAGTGAAAGAGTGTGAAAGTTAAAAAGTTTGACGGTAAGGCTCAAGTTATATCATATGAAGTTATAATTATGTATTTATGAAGAAAGTTGACCTAGGTTATTCCTTAAGGTTTTTGAGTCGCCTTAGGATAGTTAGATAACCTATTGAGCCAAGGGGCGTGCTCGGTTTCATGCTTGAGGAGGGTTGGTCTCGGCCTTGGCTGATGCCGAGTATATTGGTTTGGACCTTAACCTAAGCCAACCCCTTTCCCTAGGCCCATTTTAGTCCTAAGTTGTCACTTCGGCCTATATCATATTTTCTTCCTGATTTTGTCATCCCTACTTGTGTTAGATGTCGATTTATCCTTTGTTCCAAAATCACCCATAACAAGAACTACACTAACAAAAAGCTAAAAAAAATTATTCAATGTGTGATTGTCCTTTTATTTCTTTCCCGTTCATGTGAAATTATCTAAAACTTTCCATCATATATTAAATAATTGGTTAAACAAATCACGTTAGTTATTATACTTTTGATTTTGTTCCATTTTAGTTTCTATACATTTAATAAACCTTAAATGTATAGGAACTAAAATGGTTTAAAATTAATGTTCCCATACATTTAGTCTATGTTGTTAGTTTATTGTTAATTTTTTAATTAAAAAAGAGTTATTATATATCATATTCTTATCGATATATATTTTAAAAATATATTAACATAGTATCTTTTCTTCCCTGAAATTTATTATTATTATTTAACTAATTAAAAAAACATTAATTTTAAAGAACTGAATTTAAATCTTATTATTTAAAATTACATAGTCTGGATTTAAGATTTATTAAACATGCATAACCAAAAGAGAAATTTTCACATATAGAAAAAATGTCAAACTGTTTACCGAAATAGCAAAATAAATAATGATAGACACTGATAAACTTCTATCAACCTCTATCGATGATATACTAGTATCAATTTCTATCATTGATTGTATTAATAATAAATTTCTATCAGTCTCTACCAGTGATAGACTTGTATAAGTTTTTATCACTAATAGATGCTGATAGATTTCTATCCGTGTCTATCTATGATGAACGTGGATAACAATGTCTATCATAACTATAATTAATTTATGTAAATATTTTTCTTATTATTCTATTTTGAAAATCTCCACACCAAAATGATATTTTAACCTAAATAATTTAATAGGGTAAAACTAAACACACCAAATGTAAGAAATGGGGATTCACTTCTATATATAGAATATTCCAACTCAATAGTGGGAAAATTTATGCCACTACCTAGTGACATGTACCACTAAAAAAAAAATTAAACAAATCTAATGTATGATATTAATATTATACAACTTAACAACATTTTTCATCCACATATTAAAGTTTGTAAAGATCATGTATTAAAAAAATAATACTCCATTATTCTTCCTTATATATATATTTTAAAAAAAATGTATTATCTCTCTTAAATCTTTGCTATTCTACTTGTATATATTCATTCCTTCAACTCTCTCTATTTAAAGTGTCATTTGCAAAACAAATTGTGTTACAAAAGGATTTGAGTTTTGCAAGAAATTAGCTCTCTCTTCCTTCCTTTGTCTTTGTCTTGTTCTCAAGACAAATACCCCAAAAACAAAACATCATGCGATCACTCTATACCATTCGTATGGCTGTTGGAGTCATTGGTATTTTCTAATTTTTCTTTTTTTATTTTCATGTTCAAATTATTAATATGAAGAGTTTTAGAACAAATGGGGATTTTTTTTTCTCTCTAAAAACACTTTTTTTCCCCTATTTTGGGTGTTTTTCTATGCAGGAAATGGTGCTTCTTTGCTGCTTTATGCTGTTCCCATGTAATAATATTTGCCAACTTTGCTTTGTTCTTGTTAATTCTTCATATCTATCAAAGTTTTGAGGTTGTTTGGAAATTGTGTTCTCAAATAACGGTTTTTTTGGCTGTTTGGAACAGGAATTTTATAAGCTATAAGCTATTTAAGAAATTATTGTCCTTAATTTTTCATAAATAATTGTTTAACAAAATCTTGATTTAATGGACTAAACGTGGAGTTCTTAAACCATTCATTTTTTTTCCTTAAAAAATTATCAACAAAAATTTTATAAAGTTGGTTTAGGAATTAAAACAACAAATTTAAGTGTTGTGTTTATTATTATTATTTTTAAAAAATATGACATTTGTTCTAATCTGCACAATAGCATTATCATTTTTACGAGGGATTGAATCACATTTTTAAATAAATTTTCTTGAGGGTTTTTTTTTTTTAAATGATTTTGTTTATATGGCAGATTGACATTTTGGAGGGTTATAAAGAAGAAGAGCACAGAGGAATTTTCATGTGTTCCATACATTGTTGCCCTAATGAATTGTCTTCTTTACACTTGGTATGGTTTACCAATTGTAAGCAAAGGATGGGAAAATTTCCCTGTTGTCACCATTAATGGCCTTGGAATTCTTCTTGAATTCTCCTTCATTTCCATCTACTTATGCTTTGCTTCATCCCAAGAAAAGGTTAGTTATTACCAAATAATTACTCGGTTTCTACAATCCTCTTTGATAAACATTTTGTGTTTTCTCGAAAGAATGATCAAATGTGTTTGCTCAAAGTTGTTTGATATACATTTCATTGAGTTTTTAATCATTTTCAATTTAGTCACTCATCGCTGGTAAATGTTAATAAATCACTCGTTAACCCTAAACTAATTAGCAGTTGAGATTTATAGAGGAAGAAAAAGTCGATTTAATATAAGAAAATTAAAGTCTCTACTACCAAGATTTCAAAACTCTAATTTTTTATAGTATAACAAGTAGGTCTATCGCCTGTCAATTTTAATATTCACCAAGTCTCTAAAGTCTAAAGAATTAGAATCGAAAAATGTTAATAATAATGATTTTTCTTAAATAATCATATTCAAACATTTTAATATACATATATATTTTGTTTTTTATTTTTCTTAATAAAAGGTAGAAGATTCAAACCTTTTAATGGATTCTTTACCCAATAACTATAGGTCGTTTTCTATTAAGATTCTATTTGTGAAATTAACTTATTCTTTTTCACGTTTATATCACATCTTGTCAAAATCACTATCAAATTCAAAAGTTTTGATGTGTTTGAGACAACTAACTTAAATGGAATAATAAATAGTTTAAATTCTATAAAAAAAAAATGCACTTCAACTATGTCGTTTCCTTAAAAAATACTCTTACATTTTCAAAAGTTATAATATTGCCTCTAAACTTTCACAAATATCTCAAAAGTATTATTGGAATATAAATTTTTAGAATTTAGACAAAATTTGAGATATGAAATGATGTGGTAGTGATCTAAGAAGAAAATTTAGATGACCACATCATTTTAGGTCATTGCCAGACAATAGTTCTAAGACTTGATATTTGTTTGAAATTCTAAATGATGTCCATTCCCAGGGTAGTTTTGAAACGTTTATGAAAGTTGAAGGGTAATACTGCAGCTTTTGAAAGTACAACGTATTTTTTAAACAAATGGCAAAATTTAAAGATATTTGTTATAATTTAGCCTAATAAAAATCTAATTAAATCACCGATCAACTAAAATATAGTCTATATATATATATTTAATGTATAAGTTATATAGTTAAAGATTTGAAAATAATAATAATAATATATAATGTGTGGAAGTGCAGAAGAAGGTGGGCTTGAGATTGGTGGGAGTTATTACAATATTCTGCTGTGTGGGAATGATCTCTGCTTTTGTTCTAAAAACTCATCATCTTCGTAAGCTTTTTGTTGGATGCATTGGCCTTGTTGCTTCTATTGCTATGTATGCCTCTCCATTGGTAGCCATGGTAATTAACCTCTCCCTCCACGGTTCACTCGGTAACGACGTTTTACTCGTTTTTACAATATCATGTTCGATATAGTTGCTTCATGTTTCTTTTTTCTTTTTTACTTATAAAAACATAATTGTGTTTATTAACTGTTTCTTGTTTCTCTAAGTTTAAGTTTAAATTTAAAATTTAAAAGTAATATTGTTAATAAAAGAGGTTAAAAGTTATATGTTATATTTATTTTTCGAATATCTATTGTGAATTTTATAAAGCTAGAATGATTTTGTTAATATTAATAAGAAACATGAACAAGAAATTTGATTTGTTTTTTTCCAAAATTTGTAAATAATGCTTACGTTACCAAACGATCTCTAAATTTTGGTGCAATTTTTACGCTTAATCACTACAAATGATTTTTTTTTATTTGCTTATCTTTGGAAATTAATTTTTGACCCTCTTTCTTTCTCATGCAGAAACGAGTGATAAAGACGAAGAGTGTAGAATTTATGCCATTTTATTTGTCATTCTTTTCGTTCTCTGCAAGTTCCTTATGGTTGGCTTATGGACTCCTTAGCCATGATCTCTTCCTTGCGGTTTGTCTTTACTAAGCCTCTAATTGATAACTATTTGATTTTTTTTTTTGAAAATTAAGTTACAAAGTCTACTTCCATAAATAAAATTTTAAAATTGATTATTCTAAGCTGAATAATTTATAAATTAAAAAAAAAAAAAAACATTTTTTTTTTGTTTTAAATTTAGCCAAGAAATTCTAATATTTCTTTAAGAAACATGAAAGCCATAAGAAAGAGATGTGATGGAAACAAAACTAAATTTGAAAAAAATAATAATAAATAAAAATAAATTCCCAAATTAACATGTGAAAGTTTGAATGAATTTATTTGCAGTCTCCAAATCTAGTGGGAAGCCCATTGGGAATGCTTCAACTTGTGCTGTATTGCATCTATAGAAACAAGGAACATGAACAAGAAGAAGTCAAGATGGAAAAAGGAGGTGTTGTTATAGAGACTCTGCCCAATTGGGACTTGGAAAAGAATAATAATGAACATCAAATTCCACTCCAAAATACATCCTAAATTTAATGAACTACAAGAGAAAAAATCAATCACCCTCTCTCTAGATGAGTGCTTCCTCTATGAACCAAAAGTACTTTTTTGGATAAAGAAACATTTCATTGAATGAAATGAACCAAACAAAGTACTTCAAATGGCCTATACGTTTAGAGCTACTCGTTACAAGTTTAAATTTAGTTTTGGTCCTTGGAACTTTGGGTGTAATATCGTGTATGACAATGAAAATATGTAGTCCTTTGTATCTTCAGAGTGGATGTCAAATAACTCATTGCAAATGGAGGCACCTCTTCACAAACAGTAACATTCTACAACCTGCCTCAAACCAAATAATATGATTTTTAAAACCCTTACCTTTTTATTTTTATTTATTTAACTTTTTAATAACTACCGAAGTGATTGAGCTATATTTATTTACTAAAACGAGAGAAAAAATTCATGGCATGACAATAATTCAAGGGATCCCACAAACTCTCATGACTCCTCATTCTTATACTTAAAATCAGTTCATGTCACTTTTGGAATCGTCAATTTTGAAAGGTTTGGGATCCCGACCGACCAATCACACTAGTACTCAATCGATATCGGCTGAAACCGACGAGCACTCTGGTCAACTATACCGACATGGTTGGTCGGTTCAGTTTTTCGGTGTTGTTTGATCACCTGACTCAAACTAACTAGAAGTTACAGTGTGACTGTTAGGTAGACCCATTCCTCACCCTCACTCTACTGTGTATGCTTAGGTGTCTTCTTCTTGGGACTTTTAAGGATAATCCTAGAATATGTGACTTTAAAATGATCCAAAGTTTACAACATAAAATCTTGGAAGTCCTTTTGACTGAGTTTTATAACGTCCTCTTCTCAAGATCAAGTAAGATTGTTGTCTTGTTACAACGTTTGTTGATTTCTGTCCATTATTTTTCATTCTCTTACTCATATATAAATAAAGAGAGAAATATTAATGAAAGAAATCCAAAAAGGGTAGCAGAATCACCAACAAAATCATACCTTTGAGTAAGACGAAGCATATTACCCTCGATTTTGGCCAATAGATAAAGAATCCCAAAGCACACTGCAAAAGCCAATGTAAAATGCTAAAAAATGAATAATCTAAAGAGGGGGGAAAAGGTCCATTAGAAATTTCATAATAATAGAAAACAGGCAAAAAGCTACAAAAGGCCATAGAATGTATCTTGGAACCAGTAACTTCCCAAAAACAAGCAAAAATTTGAAACAACAATCATTCAGATTGGGGAAACAAAAAACATAACGATATCCAAATGCGTACAACATAAAAACTATCCACATTTCAGTTTTCAGCAGCAAGAAACAAAATTAGACTACTAAAGAACATTTCAACCAACCGAAGTTCCCACAACATAATGCTAAGGAAATTTTAGATCTCCAAGGTTTTTGCAAATCCTGTTTCTAACATTTCAGAGAGAGTAAATGCAAAATAGATCAGAAAAAGAGTCATGTGAGGGCACTAATCATGCTCATATTATGACCAAGAGGTTTCAAAGTCTTGATTTGCTTCTCGGAGAATTTTCTCCTTTAATTCCTTAGGCTACACCAAAAACAAGAACATAAAAGAGTGACTGACATAACTATCAGAAGAAGGAAGGAAAAAAAAACCAATCAGAAGAACCGAAAAACTTACATGCTTACAAGCCTAAGGAAAGGAAGAAAACTAACCAAATATACTCTGTCATCAGTCTCAGAGTGTCTGGGAGGTTAATGTTGACAAGCTTTTAAAATTGATATGTTAAATGGAATCAGCCTACTCACCATTTTATTCACAGTAGCTGCCTGGAGGAAGAGAATAGTTGAACAAGACAGTTGGAGGAGACAAGAGAAAGCATTTAACTTGGAGACCGAAGACTTAGAGAAGGGAAGGCATAGTGTTTTTGGAATGCGAGTTGAAAGACCAAGTTTTAGTTAACATCCAAACATTTTCCAATTCAAATATATATATAGACACACTGCAAATATAACTTCCACTCATAGAATCCCAAAATTGGCCTTAGCAAGATTATATGACAGTTTCGTAGTAGACTGACTCTGCAGAATCTCTAATTTCTCGAACGAAAACAGTTTTTACAGTCAAGCCAATCTGCACCTTTTCCAGAACTCTTTAGCTATAAACGTCATTGAGAATCAAGTTACAACTGCCATTTCCAGTATGGGAGCTTTCTTGTTGGGACTAGTGAATAAATATAAGACAGAAAACATAAACCCTTTGAACTGTGTTAGTACAATTGAATTGACGAAGCACTCCAAAAGGGGAAGTAAGGACCTCATTCATACTTTCACTATGAGGACTGTTTTCAAGATGAATAAACATTAAGGGCTGCACAAATTCTGGAGGTGAATGAACATGGGAGCCAGTCAAAGGGAGTATATTGAATTCGGAAAACAAACCTTCGAAATGGATTTGGGAACATGGTTAAATTGTGCTATAGAGTTTACATTTGCTAATAGGTGCTCTAAAGTTGCATAAATTGCATTACAGTTAGGATGGGACCTATCTTCTACAGAGAATACATGCGTTTTATTATTTACATTGATCCAGCTACAACCCCGATTCTTTTTCACTTTTAAGCTCCTCAATTGCCTCCTCACATTGATCTTCTCTACCCACATCCCTAATTTAGCATATATATTAGACAGTATAACATAAGCAGATATTGCTTTTGGGTCCAAACTAAGCATCTTCTTAGCCACACTCTCACCCAATTCCAAGTCCATCCAAAACCAACAAGCATTTAACAGAGCTCCCCAAATAACCCTGTCAGCTTCAATTGGCATGCTTCTAATAAATTCTTCAGCTTCATACAGACGTCCCGACTGACCAAGAAGATCCACCACACATGCATAGTGTTCTAAAGTTGGAATCACGCCATAACATTGTTCCATTGAATGGAAAACTGTCATTCCTTCATTTACCATACCAGCACGACTACATGCAGAAAGAATACCCAAAAGAGTAGCTCCATTTGGCAGAACTTTGTGCTTCAACATCTCCTCAAAGACTGAGAATGCTTCAATCCCAAGTCCATGATGCACATATCCATTAATTAGAGCAGTAAAAGCTGCCACATTAGGGAAATAAACACTGGCAAACGTAGTCTGAGCATCACTGATGCTCCCAAATTTTGAGTACATATCTATGAGTGATGTTCCAACATAAACATTCGAATCAAAGGCTGTCTTGATTGCATGGCCATGGAGTGATTGACCCAATTGAATAGATCCTAAGCACGTGCATGCTTGAAACAGAGCAGAGAATGTTGATCTAGAGCGTTCAACCGATGTTCTGCACATGATTAGATAGAGTTTCAAAGCTTCTTCATGCTGATGATTTTGAATATAGCCTGATATCATTGAGTTCCATGTCACAGGATCTCCTTCACTCTTCATTGACTCAAATAATTTGAAAGCTTTATCAATTTCACCGTTCCTGGAATACACAGATATCATAGTGTTTGATGAAATGATAGTTTTATGAGTCATTCTTTCAAATAATCTCTTTGATTCTTCAAGTCTACCACTCATTGCATACCCTTTAAGCATCAAATTGTATGAAACTGGATTTTTTTCTCTTAATTTACAAAAAATTTCTTCAGCATCATAAACTCTTCCTGCTGATATTAGCCCCTCTAGAAGAGAATTTGAATCATTTAGACACGGTCTTTCCATACTATCATAAACTGCCTTAGCAGTGTCAATAGCCTCACACTGACAGTAAAATAAAATCAGTGCACTACAAATTGAATGATCGAAGTGGAATCCATATTTAGTCAAAATCCCATGAACAACCTTCCCCCGACTCAAATCTCTCATTCTCCCACAAGCTCTCACAACACAATCAAAAGTGAACTCATTAGGCTCAACCTCACCATTCATGCACATGGAGCAGAATAATTCCAATGCCCTCTTGCAGTTATGCTCACTTCTTGCATACCCTGATATCAAAGTAGTCCACGCCACCACATCCCGTGTTGGAGATTTCTTAAATAGAACAAAAGCATCATCCATCAAATTGCATTTCACATACCCCACAAGCATCAAGCTCCATAATAAATCATTCTTATCATGCAACTCATCAAAGACTTGCTTAGCTCCACTAATGTCATTAATGTTTGCATACAAATACAGCAATGCACTTCCCACAAGCTCAAATATCTGCAATCCAGATTTCAAAATCAAACAATGAAACTGTTTTCCCTCAGATGTACACCCTGAACGTGCACAAATACTCAACAAAGTAGAAAAGGTCGTCTCATTTAATTTTACATTATTGCAATGCATCCCTGAAGCCAGATTGAGAGCTTCACTATACTTTCCTAATTTGGAGTATCCAGAAATCATGATATTCCATGAGACAACACTTCTTACTGGCATTTCATTGAATAGAGTCCAAGCAAGATCAAGATGACCATTGCTTACATGACGACTTATACAAATATTGGTAGAAATAATATTGGAGTTTTCAGTATGTAAACCTTTACATAGAGTGGGGAGTAGTTTCAAGCAAGCTTTCCAACGATTGTGCTTCCATGTTCCAAAAGATGATGACACCCTCAACATTTCAAATTGGGGTTGAAAGAACACTTATAATCATAGACTGTGGTCATGTGCCTGTTTTAAATAGGACAAAGGAAGCAATTATTAATGTGATTAAAACATGTAATTTATAGTCACGGACCACGGTCTGGTGTGTGTTAGAACCGTCAAGTTAAAAGATAAAATGATCTATAGTATTCTCCATTGTTCTAGAGGCCTTGCTCCCTTATTGTTGACAATTACAAATTAGCAGCAATTGATTTAAGATAATCTCACTTATCAATCATTTGTGCAAATGAACAAAAGCTTCAGTCGACATCACTGGATATACAGACAATAACTGGCTTAATTGATAGAATAAATTAAAGGTTGAGTTATAAAAAAATACACTGAACTTCCACTTTATTAAAAAATACTTTTATTCTTTCAAAAGTTGAAACATTACCATCACCTTTCATAAAAATTCTAAAAACTATCTTAGAGTAAAAATCTTTGAACCTAAATTGGACTTGGGACCTGAAATAGTGTAGCAATGGCCTAAAATGGAAATTTGAATCACCGTATCTAAGACACCGCCGCCACGTCGTTCCAAGTTTCAATTTTCATCATATTTCTAAAGGATTTCACTCTAAGAGAGGGGTACTTTTGAACCATTTATTAGAGACAAAGGGTAATATTGCTTTTTTTTTTTTTTTAAAAAAAAATGTTCTTTTATTACTTAGCCTGCAGGTGAGTCAAAACTCAAAACAGTGGAACCAGAAAATGAGGGTAGAACAAGTAGCACCAATTACTGTATTCCAATTTCTTCCACTTCTTCTAAGGCTTCTCCATTATTGTTTCAGTTACGAGTGGATGATTGTGTGTTAATTACAAGAAAGCTGACCTCTTCCACCCAGTTTGAAGCCTCTGCTTCGCTTTGTCAATGGCGGGCATGAAAACAAGAACTGTGAGCAGAAAAATTAAGTGGGTTTTGTAAATTTTACAGAGCAGAGATGAATATCGTGTGGAAGAGATTTATGCCTGGAAATCTTACTCGTTTGTTGATGTTCACAAAAGCTTCGGACTTCGGAGAGATGAAACGGCCACTGGTTTTTGGATTTCGGGGGGCGATTTTGCCGAGTTAAAGAAGAGTATGAATGGTGGTTAAGCAAACTTTGGATAGATTCGAGTGTTTTGTGCTGCCATAGCTCTGCAGAAGAAGTACCGACTAGCGAGGGTTTTTCTTGGGGTTTTAAGAGGTTGGATCGTTGGAATGGCTTTCTCCTATTTAATTATTGAAATATCAAAATCAACATTTTTTTGGGGGAAATTTTCACACATACAGAAGATAATTTGAAACTATTTACGAAATAGCTAAAAAAAAAAAAAAAAAACTAGATTAAAATTTTGCTCTGTAAACAGTTTTCCTTTATCTTTCTATTTTTAATATTTCCTTTTTTTTAATCTGAGTACTAATAAATAATTGAAATATTAAAATAGATTTGTACATTCACCAAATTGTTAAATAATAACTTATCACATTTACATATTATTTATTCTTTTTGTGTGTGTGAGAAGAATGAGATGCCTAAAAATTTATGCATATTAGGATGTCTCGAAAAAAATTTCTAGTGTTATGTTAGTATATACTAACTTCATTAATTATTTGACACGTAATTAAATGATTTATTAATTTATTAAATATTTATTATGTGTACCTCACATAATTCTTAAAAGCTCCTTACGTGACAAGTAATAAATAAAGGTGGTACGAAAAGTTTTCGATACTATCGTAATATTAGAAATTTCCTCAAATACCCAAAAGTATTCATTATGAGATGTAAAACTTAGTTTGAAAGTTGAAAAGTATCTATTTATTGGTTTAGATAAATATATGTTGATAACGACATTTCATTGATGTATTTGTATAATTGAAAGAGTTGTTTTTGAATATAAGAAAATGAGGCCACTTATTTACAAATATAACATAATGTTATTATGTATCATTTTGCTATAAATTGTTTATCATCTTTGTCGTCTTCTTCTCTCACATTTATCTTTTTTTCTTCTCTTTCCTCTCATCTTATTGTGGGCTGAGCATCAAATCAATGATCCACCTTCAATGCTCTCAATGTTATCGTCGATATATCTTCAAAATCATCGTCGTCGTTCATCTACAATCATCTGAGGGCATTTTTTTGTGGAAGGGTAGAACAAGCCTACCATTCCATAACATATATGGTGAAAAGTTACAACATTTCTATTCGTATGATAGACATGTGCAATTTAAAGTATCACTAACAATTAAATTAAGGATAGAACACAACATCTAACATGAATAAACTCACCATCTAACACCAATCCATTCCTGCCTCTAAAATTTTTAACCAAATATGTGATTGCTACATCATTTGAACTACATTATCAACCATTATGGTAAAAAACCTATCGATACTCCAATTTTCTAAGCATTTTTCAATTCCTCTGCTTATTGTATCTCCTTTATGATTAGCTATTTGAAAAAAGTTCAAAATTCTTTTGTGCAAATTCCAACCATATAATTAATATTTTACATTGAAGTCCATGTATCGGTTGTTATACAAATTCTTTGTCCATTTCGACTTGATGCACTTTTTTTCTTCCCAAGGTACATTTGAAAACAATCTTTTGCAACAATCACCCTTGATGGAATTATAAACTTTGGATTTAATGCACAAAAACTACGAAATCCTTCACTTTCTACAAACTTAAATGGTAATTCATCCAATATGACCATATAAGCCATCATTGTCCTACAATTTTCTTGGGTGAATGATGTAGTTTCAGAATCTCTCCCTCAACATAATCTTTTGATTGATTTGTATACTTCTTACATTTCTCTAAATGTCTTTTTAGATTAGTTATATCATTTCTTTTTGAATCAGAGACATATATAGTCCCACAATACTTACAAGTAGCTCTAGGATATTCAGGATCACATCTTTCTATCTTAATGAAATGTTCTTGTGCTAATGAAGTTGGGTTAATAGGTTTTCTTTTCTTTAACAAACTTACTGGACTAAAACGACTTTGCTTTGAAGTCTCATTTGCAAACGATGAAGTCATTCTATAAAAAATAAAATATTTTAAAGCTTTAACTAAGACATCAAAATCTATGACAAAGCAACACAAACATGGACACAAGATACAAAGTTAATTCATAGAGGAGGAAGTAAAAAATTCACAACCAAACAACCACTTCTCATCACTCTTCCCCTTTCAAAAGCTAATTGGCAATTACTTTGAAAGTCCACCTACCAACTCCAATAATTAGCCATAAAGAACAGAAATTAAATTATGTTGGACATCACTTCAGAAATCAAACAGCAGCTTGAATCACAAAAGCTTAATTTGTAAAAGAAAGAAACAGACAGAGAGCTGCACCTCCCAAAACTCATAGCTAAACTTAAAATTTGAACAAAAAACAAAAAAAGGAACAAAAGGAAAAAAACAGGAAAAGTGATATCCAGAATAGAAATAAACGATCCAAGTCCGAACCGATTACAAAAAACCAATAAAATGGAAGGATTTCAAACAACCCCATAACTCCATTTTGAAGGAGAAAAACAAGAACAACGTTGTGAAGAGCAAAGGTACCTGGCTCGCGAGTGGCGATGGATGAACGAAAGAGACAACGGCATGATCACTGATTAGAGAGTTTTGGGTCATTTTGTGAAATTTTTCTATTCGTGCGTCTTTCGTCTGTCTCGTCCGCCGCCGCCATCTCTTCCATTTGTCTACCACTGCCATCTCTTCCGTTTGTACTGCCATCTCTTCCGTTCGCCCACCGTCGCTTGCGACCAGAAAATTTCACAAAATGACCAAAAATCTAAAATCTTTTCTACCAATGACCTCTTCTTAAAAACTTTTCTATCACTGACCTTTTGCCCATGTGAAATTCAAAAATTACTCCCAGTTTTTAAAACGCCTCAAACCACATCACATTTCTTCTTCCTTCAACGATTTCTTCAACCCTTCATTCAATGTGCATTCAATACAACACCAACATTCCATCAAAACATTTATTCCCAACTAATATTCTACCAATAGCATTGAATAACATTGGTATGAAGAGAATGGAAGGTCACTCTTAGTATTCACTTTCTGTCGAACTCCCCACGAAATTCTCTCATCGACAATTCTATTGCTGTCGAACTAGGTTTTCTTGTCTTTTCCAATCATTACTGTTTCAATGAACAGTGCCAATGCAATCTTGACAACATCTTCATCATTAGTAAAATTGATCCTTGCAAGAACTATCCTTTCCATTTGGGTCCTTGGGTCCAAGAATGAGTTCTCACAGCCTTTCACTGCTTGTTTCTCTTTCCACTATTTCCTTGGTCGGCCACAACCCAGTTATTAAGTTACAATCCTCTTGGGAGAATGTTACCTTCTTTCCTATAATGTTAAATGAAATAACGTCTGGGTCCGCATCTCTACCTTCCTTAACAGAAAGTGGTGCACAAGTTGTCCATTGAAAACAAGATCTATATTCAACAGAGGACCAAAGGTCTTTTGCCTATACAGTCTCATCTGTTCTTCTGTCAACTTTTTCTTAATGACAGGGACAATTTTGTGGATTTAGCAAGCGACTGTAGCAGGAAATGTTGGGATTGATATCCTAATTCTCCCGGAGTCTCGTTGATTTGTAAAGATGCACATTGTATAATGAATAAAATAATTTTTATTTAATTCTGGCATTTACTCATATCCAATAAACAAAGCTCCTTGGTTATCTTAGGTGAACTTAAGCATGTATATGTGATATACAAGTGAATCATGCCTTAAGTGATAACCTAAATAGGTCTGTAGTATAAGGATTAAGGTGGGATACTTGATTTTGGTGACACTACGGATACGGCCCACTTTGTAGAGGTTTGTAAGTGTTGTAAACTACTACAAATGGTAGATCCTAACCATTCATGTGGAGACGTGGAGCGGCGGTGTCCTATACAAAGAGTTTGTATAAGACCTGGACCACGAGATTACTAGACTTTGTATATAATGTCGTTAATACTAGAGACTTACATCTCACCTAAACGACCATAGGTGACACGACCTCAATCCTGAGTGTTTTGGGAACTTCTGCCTTTGAGGGCGGTCCTTTGATTAGTATGGGTGAGAGTGGCCAGATTGCCAATTCAACATGCCTACCTTTTTGGGGACTGGTCTGATCTAGGAGCTGGGAACTCAATCCACAATATGGAATTCACTCCTTTCTCGAAGCAAGGATAAGTAGAGAGATTGCTCCCTTAAGGGTTGATTCTGGGGCTTTAACATAGTGGCCACAACTTCTCTTTGGAAGAGAAGACTCAGTCATGGTAGGACTATGACTTATGTTCATTAGAGGGATCAGTGGTACTTAAGGAGACAGATGTAACTACAGGGGCATAACGGTTATTGGCCTAGCTGTACTTACGAGCGATTTGTGAAGGGTTGTCACACTGCTCATTGGTTAAGATTGACACATAATATATCTGTGGTAAGGAGAGTTCAACTGTCGGTCTTCAGTAGAGTGCCTGGCAGTTAACGGATGGTGGATCCCATGACTAAAAAGTTTAGTCAGTTATTCACGTACCGTTGAAGCTTCGAGCTACAGGTCTATGAGGTCCCCTTGGTAGCTCAATGGGTTCAGTTGAGGATCAGTTCTTGGTGTTGATTTGAAATGTTCAAATTGACAATAGGTATTTTGATTATATATGATATAATTGGTTTGATATATGAGATACATCTAGTGGAGGATTGATGTAAATGAGATTTACATTAAGTACCATGGAATAGAAAAAGAACTATGGTTTATATGTTTCATGAGATGAAATATTAAAACTATAGGTTATAAATATAGTATGATAAGTTGTTTATCATTTATGTTTATAATAATATTAATTATTAGATAATTAATTCTTTCTTTTTTAAATAACCAAAGTAGTGGGTGGTTATTGAATCATGGTAACCGTGAGTTTAAAAGAAAAATTGGTTTTCCTATTTTGAAAAGAGGTTTTACAAAATATTTGAAAAGGTTTTGAGTTTTCTCTCCGCACAAAAGAAACTCACAAAGTCGTCAAGTAAATTCAGATCTACCAAACGACAGCTGGGCGAGCTAAACGATCGTGCAGAGTAGAGCTAAACGATCGTGCAGTATTTACTAAACGATTGCATAGCTTTGCTAGACGATCGTTGGCCCAAGGTAAACAATCGTGTAAAGTCTGTAGGCGACAGACCGAGCTAAATGATCGCATAGCTTTATCTAAACGATTGGGCATCGACCTATACGATAGGTCTCCACTATCTTCCACTTGTCCAGTCGTGTACGCAATCGTTGTTTCCTCCATTCTCTGCCTCATACCAAGTCCGAAAAGAGCCCACCCTCTGGATTTTCACACCGAGAATACCAAGGTCGCCTTGTTGGTGGCGTCAAACTCAACTCAACACCGTCGAGGTTTTCTGGAGACCGTTCGTGGTGTTGTGGAGACCGTTCGTTGTTGCGGAGGAGTTCGTGATCGAGGAGATCGTTGAGAACGAGCGCGAAGTATTCGTGCTGTGTTGTGGTCGTGTAAATCGGGCGTTCGAGGCTGCTCTTTTCGAGCGTTTGCGCAACAGAGCGTGAAAACGTTTCTGCCTATGTTCGTAGAGTGTTTCTCTCTGTTCATTTGAGTTTATTCATGCTGTAATTTCTCTGTATGAATTGTATAACTGTTTGTATTGAAGTCGACAGTAAATATATGTTCATTCATGATTGTAATTTGGAATAGTCTTGCTTCCGCTGCTCATGGGAATCACGAATCCGATTTCCTTCAAGAAAATATTTCTCAGCAGGGACGACCATTTTACCAACCTGATAATCTTGCACATCTCAAGAATTAGTAAGCAATCGCTCACATAATAAAAACTAAATAATTGCATAACAAAACCTAAACGATCGTATAACAAAAACTAAACGATCGCAAAACAAAAACTATCGCGTAACAGTTAGCTAAACGATCGCATAATAGATATCTAAACGATCGCGTAACAGATAACTAAATGATCGCATAATAGATGTCTAAACGATCGTGTAACAGTTAGCTAAACGATCGCACAATATAAACCTAAATGATCTGATTGCTTAGTATTCTTTATACAATCGCTTAGTAATCTCTATCCGATCACTTAGTAATATCTAAGCGCTCGCCTAGTATTCTCTATTCGATTGGTTAGTATTCTCTCAACGATCAATTACGAATGAACACACAATTAAACCCTAAAAAATAGTCAAACTTCAAATATCAACATGCATTCTTCAAGAAAAAGAGTATCATACCTTTCAAATCACGACGACGGTAGCAAGTGCATAGGGATGACCGGCGAGAAACCTGCGAGGAGTGCTCAACTTCGGAGAGAAAAGGAGAGAAAAATTGAGAGAAAACGCTTCGAAGAGAAATGCTTTGAGCAAGAAATGAACGAAATGGAGGGAGACCCTATCGTTGTAAAGTATTCATAGAGACGCACATTCACCAAATGGTCTGAAGGTTTTTTTAAAATTAGGGTTAATTTTGGAATTTTGCATGGGCAAAAGGTTAGTGGTAGAAAAGTTTTTAGGAAGAGGTTATTGGTAGAAAGGTTTTTGAGTTGTGGGTCATTTTGTGAAATTCTCCCGTACGAATGGAGCTAGTCGAGTGGAAGAGACGAATGAACAAACAAATGGAAGTGCAAAATTGAGAGAGAGCAGTGCACGAATGGAGGAAGTCCTCATCTGCTAACCCTATGGCCTGCAATATGCTGGTTGGTCGAATCGACGAACCAAACCGAACCTGATCGATTCGATTCGATTCAATCCAAGTTATAGTCAAAAACCGAACCGAATCATTGTTAGTTTGGTTTTTTTACACCCCTAGATTTAATTATTATTTTTTTAAAATGTCCTTGAAGAAAAAAAACTACAAATATTGATAGAAATATCTTAATTTAGCAGTTAAATTATATTATATTCAATTTTAATTTATGTTTATTTTACTTCGTTCTTACTCTATTTTTTTAGAAAAATATTGTTAATCAAATGAATCTCCATCTAATTAAGATTTAACAAACAAAATCTCTCATTATTGTGTTTAATTTCAATGGCTAGCAATGTGAGCATTTTAACAAATTTAAAAAAAGAATGATATAAATGAAATATTCAACTAAAAAAAAAATCAATCTTCAGGATAAAATTCTAAAAAAAACTAAACAAATTTGAATAAAGAAAAACTAAAAACTTACTGCTCAATTAATTGATATGTAATAGTGGGATGATTCAACCATTGATTTGTGCGATAAAAATGAAAGATTCAAAAAAAAAAAAAAAAAAACTCTCCCTAAATCCATGCAAACAAGATTTAAGTGTTTTATTCACTAAATATCTAAAAAAATAAACAAAATTGAAAAATAAAATAAAATTTATAGCTCAATCAATAAGTAATAGTGACATGATTCCATAATTTTTTTGTGTAAGGAAGCAATTGAGTTATTGCACACAAAAAAATGATGCAAATGAAAGATCCAACAAAAAAAAATCAATTTTCTTTCCCTAAATCCATGCCAATCCAAGATCTAAGTGTTTCTCTTGATAAAAATCTAAAAAATTAAACAAAATTGAATCAACAAAAATTAAAAACTTACCGCTCAATCAAAAAGTAATAGTGGGATAGTTCCACCATTAATTTGTGTAAGGAAGTGATTGAGTTTCTACAAGAAAAAAATGGATACAAGTGAAAGATTCAACGAAAAAAAATCAATTTTCTTTCCCTAAATGCATACCGATTAAAGACTTAAGTGTTTCTTTTGATAAAAATATGAAAAATTAAACAAAATTGAATCAATAAAACTAAAAAATTATTGCTCAATCAAGAAGTAATAATGGGATGATTCCACAATTGATTTGCATAAGGAAACAGAGAGATAATCTAGGAGTGACCTCTTGTTCTTCCTTCCTTAATTGTTTATGAAACTGTGATTGGGTTTGTGAATGTATACTAGGTCTCCTTGTACTTAGTCTTATTTGAAGAGTCTTTAGGATATGGTTAGGCTTTATTCTTAGGGTGTTAGTACAGTATTTATACCCATGTGCAGTTCGTTATAAAAATACACTTTAAATATACATCTTCAACTTGGTATCAACGCTCTTTCTTCCATAACTTCTCCTTGCTTCAAATTTGTCCGGCTTCAAGTTTTCTAGTGGACGTCTCTTCAGATCCGGCGAGTTAGCTTGCTTCCGTGCGCTTCCAGATCCGGTGAGCTTTGACGCTTCTCTGTTCTACCAGCCCCGGTCAAGCTTCGACGCGAGTTTACCCGTCAGTCTATCAAGCTTCGATGCTCATCTGTTCCAGATCTGGTCAAATCCATCGCTTGCATAAATCGCTCACCCTCTGAAGCTCCTCGCCTATGTAAACTGCTCCCGTTAAAATTTCAGCTTTGACACTCCTCTGTTTCCAAATCGCTCACTTGTCCGAAGCTTCTCGTCCGGTCAATTCCTCTGTTCGAAGCTCCTTTCCCGTTCGGTCAAGCCTTGTGCAAACCGCCGCCGCTGCCTGGGCAATCCCACTGTTTGAAGCTCGCCCGTCCGGTCAAGCCTTCTATCTCCGAAATTCCAAATTCGGTCAAATCTTCCAGATTCGATGTACTTTCAGATTTGACACGAGACGATCTATGTTGATTGAGCCGAGCCGATTCCGTCAAAGCCAAGCCGCTGAGCCATTTTCAGTTAAGCCAAATTACATGTATTTCACCCCATTAGTACTATTCTTGATGAGACAAATTACATTACTTGGGCTCATCAAATGAAGAGTTTTCTAATTGGGCGTAAATTATGGTGCATTGTCACTGGTGATATTCCTCAGCCAGTCAAGATATCCACTAAGGACAATACTAAATTCATTGAACAATTAGAGGAGCAAAAACCATCAGATCACCACTTGGCTCAGAAATACATCTATACCGGCCATTCACGTTCAGTTTGATGTGTTTGATGATCCCAAGAGTTTGTGGGATTTTTTGTCTACCCAGTTTCAGTTTGTTGGCTTAGCTCACTACTATCAACTGCAAACACTCTGATTAATCTTACTCAGGAGACGGGGCAGTCTGTTAATGACTACTTGGCTACACTTCAGCCAGTCTAGACACAATTGGATCAAGCTAGAATTAGTACTGATCACCTTCACCTTATTAAGGTTCTTATGGGATTTCGTCTAGAATATGAATTGATCCGTGCTACTTTGCTCTATCGTAGTCCCCTTTCGCCTTTAGATGCAACAATTAAGGAAATTTTGTTTGAAGAAAAACGTCTTGGCATCACTTCTTCCCTACAATCGAAGGTTGTACTCACTAGCACTCATATGCCTGGTACTTCTGGAGCTTCCTTTTGTAAAAACTGTAAGCTTACTGGCCATAAGTTTGTTGATTATCCAAAAGTGGAATGCAGATATTGTCACAAAAGAGATCATATTCTGGACAACTGTCCTACAAGACCACCACGACCACCGGGACATACTTCCTATTGGGGTTTGTGTCCTAAAGTCTCATATCCTGTAGTTTGTAAACAATTTTATACGAACACTTGTGATGTATAATATATATGATATTTACTTCACTTCTTGACTTTGCACATTTAGATGTTTTTATTTTACCACAAACCAATAAACTTAATATCCCTGGTTGTCTTTATGTAACTTAAGCATGTATGTAGTGACATATAGGTGGATCATGTCTTAAGTGACAACAAAAATGGTCTGTAGTATATGTGATTATATTCATTGTCTATTAATTGGACGGTTAAAGGGATAATAGGTCAGCGTCTCTTCTGTTTCATAACGGATGAGTAAGTTGAAGAATTTTTTTTAGACGCTTAAATAGCTCACGGTATGTTAAGCATTGGATGCACGGACATAGTGTTGAAGTGTGTCATCGCTTAGTAAAACCTGTGCCTATACGATGGTGCTTGAACGATCGCTTTCCTATGCGATTGTGCTGAGCGATCGCTTAACGTTTACACCCGCACGTGCTTTTTACTAAACGATCGTTTACTTTTTCCTAAGCGATCGTTTAGCACCCGATATTTACTAGACGATTGCTTAGCTTTTACTACACGATCATTTAGACGATTGCTTACCTTTTCCTACACGATCGTATACTTCACCTAAACAATCAAGCATTTTGTCTATATGATAGACGAACCTTTCTCCCACTTACTTGATCGTTGTATACGATCTCCCTTCCTCCTCCCCTCTACCAAATCTGAACAAATCCCGCCCTTTAGATTCTCACTCCGAGAATATTGAGGGCTTTGAGTGGTGGTGTCATCCTTGTTTCCTTCTGTTCGTGTGGAGGCTGTTTGAGGTAGACGATTAGGATTTGCTGAGCGATAGCTTACCATTTTAGCGAAAGCAAGATTTGTTGTGAAGAATAAGTCTTCAACTGGTATGATCTCTCAATCTCTTATTTATTATTCCTTTGAGCATGACAATAATTTAGCGTTATGAATGCATATTAGTATGTTTGAATGTATATGTGGAAATTCTGTCACAATGAATTGGAAAGATCCGCTTCCGCTCGTAGGTACTCTTGAATAAGAGTTTCTTCGATTGGTATTAGAGCCAAGTTTATGATATTCCAATTCATTGCTACAAAAGAATTGCATTTACATTCTCGGTGGGTGCAACATGTCTATTCTCTGTTTTAGTTGTTAATTCATTTGTGGATGTGTGGATTAATGGAGTTTTCTGGGATGTAATCTTGGTTTGTTGAATTCTCAAGCTAATTGTCAAGGCCCCTGCGTTTTTTGGCACAATTAATTGCTATCAAGTCTATAATTTCAAAGTTAGTTTGAGTCTTGAGTCATTCGTGATGAAGTTTGGAGTAAGGGTTGCTGTTCTTCGAGGAAAAAGACGATCAAGCGTTGGTCGTGTCGTGTAGACGACGAGGTAGACGATCACTGAGTATCGGATGCTCGGCTATCGTTTAACGCGCGCGCGCACTTGATGATCGTACAACTCAGCAAGCCTCATCGCTTAGTTACTGACTATACGATCGCAGAGTAAATGTGTGGTAAATCGTTTACCTTTCGCGTGCTAAGCGATCGTCTAAACGATCAGGCTTCACGGCCTCATTGTTGTCTATGCGATCGTTTAGCTTCCGCGCTATCGTCTAGTGTGCACTACACGATTGTTTACCTGGAGGCGTTTACTAAACGATGGGAGCTTCACCCGGCAGTTCAAAACCCGGTTTGCTCAGTAGAATAATGTAATAGATAGTTTTTTCATTCTTATTATGTGTTGGTTCATCCCGGTCTATTAATCCATTGTTTTATACATGCGATGTATATATTTTTTTTATGTCATATGGTATGCATATATAGATAAATTCCACCTTAGGTTATGCATTAGTCATGCATATTCTCTTTATTATAAGTGTTATGATTTAGTGAAGCATGATTTAAATTATGTAAGAGCATGCTCATGCATCGTATAATATAAGGGTTATATTTATGTATGCATTATTTATTTAACGTAATATTTATAAGCGTTATAAATACTTCGTTGTGTGGCATGTGTGTTTTAGTTGTTTATTTTATAATGATTATAAAATGAAATTAGAACTAAAATAATTAGTAAAAGGTTAAAGTGTAGCAAATCTATCTATAAGAAATCTCTTGTCTAAGGTGGGTTCTGTCTAGGTTGGGGTATTTAAGGTGACGGCAACGGAACACCCCTACCTGAAAAGGTGAATTAGATAGATTTGATGCATGCATGCAAGTTAAGGACAGTCCATTAAAGAGTTTAATGTGACTACTTGGACTTGTTTTATTTCAAAGACAAAAGTTGTTTTTGTGCAAACTTAATAAATGACTTAGATTATAATCAGTAGTCAGATTGTCTAGGTTAATAAACCCCTAGGTAGAACATTTAGTGGGAGGTAATTAAGGCATTTGATACTTCATTTAAACCTATCGCGTTTCTCCCTCATAGTCCACACCATGACAGCCTCATGACACCTTGGTAGTGTCCACCTAAAGGATGGTGTTTGGGTAGGTCAATATCAAGGTGGATGGAGAGAATGTTCATAGTAAGTGGGAGCGGGAAGTGCCACAACATATTCCACGGTCTCTCTCGTTGGATTAAATAAAGTTTTTGTGCATTGCCTCGAGGCACCCTGGGTGTGCCCCCCTATAGGATGATTGTTTTGCGCGTTTCTTTACTTAATCTCCTGTAAGATGATAAGGTTACTTAGTCTCTTGTCCTAATCTTCTTTTTCCCTACGGTGAGCGCATTAGGGTAAGACTCTGGGGCCGAAAACGAGGGGTTACACTTACGCGAAATTGTTAAGGGTTAACAAATCTGGATCGAATAAATGGTGGTTGTTAGGTACAGTTCTAAGAGTTGGTTTTGCCTAATAGTTGAGAATGTCTCATCCCAGTGAAGGGACATCTGATCACCCCATCGGTGACATTTGTCCTGCCTCGCTGGGGCATCATTGCAAATATAAAGTCTTATCACTTAGGTGTACTTGGAAATCTGTTTTACTAAAAACTAATTGGTTAAAAATGTGGTTTTTGCAGTCTTATAAAAAGTTATCATTTTCAAGCAAACAGTTTTAAATGGTCTACAGCCATTATCCATTACTTAGCGCCGAAAACCTGAATAGCATATCTAGTTGAACATATGTCAAAGACGATACTCATCATCGAGGATCTGAATTGTCCTTACCAGAGGACTGTCCTCACTCTATTCCACACCTCAGGACGTTTAGTCTCAAATGGTTGATCTGCGTACGGCTTGATCATGGCAAACAAAGACCGACCCTAATTATCTTGGCCATCTCTGGGACGTGTTGGCCAAAACCATGACCCAATGGTCCTCAACACGTGAGGATCATGAGTTCTCCCTGGGGAAATGTTCTCGGACATCACCTTTGATAGCTCAAGCTAGAGCCTTGAAACACATATTCAACCCAAATGGAGAAAGCACCTCTGTTCGTGAACACCTGTTAAATCATGATGGTCCACCTTTACGTGGCGGAAGATGAATGAGTCTAAATCGATGAGGGCAGTCAGGTTAACATTATCCTGCATTCATTTCCAGAAGAGCTTCCTCCACTTTGTTAGCAAAACGATTCTTACAAAGTGGACTATACCCTTACTAACTCTCCTCAACGAGTTGCATACTTACCAATCATTATTGAAAAGTAAGTTGTCTCTCCTTCTAAAAGGTTCCATCGAGGTTCGATCTGGAACAAAGTCCACACTTTCAACTTCTACTCTGGAAAGGGGAAGAAGAAGAATGGTGTAAAGGAAAGCGAATGCACCTACTAACCCCCACCTGTCAACGGAAGAAAGCGTCCACCACCGGTGAAAAAGGTAAATGTTTTGAATTTTATGTCCTAAAACTCGTAGTTTGTAAATAATAAACATATTCTGTTTATTTTCGATAATAGTGTTATTGAAATTGTAATCTTGAATCCAATAAACTAAGGTCACTGAGGCTATTTAATGTAGTTTGAACTTTATGTAGTGACATAAAATGGGATCAAAGTTTCAAATAATAGCCAAAGTTTCTAATAGTAATGAATAAGATGGTCGCTTCTGGGGACAACTATGGATGAGGCCCACTTTGGTAGTAGTACAAATGATGTAATCCTGAACGTTCATATAAGAGATATGTGAGTAGCATCATGCAGAGTTTGCAATAGAACTGAACATTGAAATAGTCACTTTTTACGTTCAAAAATGCTTTTATGTAAAAACTGACTATTTCTTAATTATGACCTAGGTAATTTAATCTTAACTCTGAGCTATCTATGAACTCCTGTTCACTCGAATTATTCTTTAGACTGCATAGGTGAGGGCAGCTCATCATCGCTGCCCAATAAGCATACCATTTCAGGGGTAAGATCAGGTGATAGCTGGGAACATAGGATGCAAGATGAAATTCACATCCTACCCGTTAATGGATAGTTTAGATAGTTGTTCCCTTTAGTACTCAAATCCAGGGTCTTAAACAAGGGGCCCCACCCCTCTCATTGGCCCGAACAGGGTTCGGGTTTAAGTTGGACTTTTAACCATTCTCATTAGAGGATCAATAGAACTTAAAACAAATTGTAGCTCGAGGTAAAGGGTTTTTAGACCTAGTCGAGATTACAAACAACCCGTGAAAGGATTAGCTTACTAACATCATGGTTAATCAAATGAACACAAATATATCTATAGTGAGGGGAGTGCAACTACGGGACTATAGTGGAATGACCCATTAGTTAACGAATGTTGATTAGCTCTATCTAAAGAGTTTAGCTAGCTATTCTCGGATCGTTCATGATCTATAGGTCCATTAGGTTCCCCTACTAGCTCATATGGAATAAACTTAGAATAGTATGATAGAATAATTCGAATTATTCGAATTAGGTGAAGAGAGAGAAACCGACAAGTATATGTGATAGATACAGCTTTAATATTTAAATGTGATTTAAATATCAAGAATATGAATACGTTCATATTCGGAAGCTTGGAAATAATGGAAATGGTTAAAGATGTAAAAAGTCAAAGAGTTGACTTTTGACATTGAAAAGTTAAACTTTGACCGACCTTATATTCAAATGTGATTTGAATTTTGAGAAAATGAATGCGGATTCATGCTCGGGAGGTCAAAATTAGTCAACACAGAAAAAATCATAAAAAGTCAAAATGTTGACTTTTTGGTCAAAGTTTGACTTTAACAAAATGACTATTTTGCCCTTTGATTAAAGTTAGTGAGAAAATCCAAACTTTTGTTGGATAATTCCACTAACAAAATAGTGGGCTAGGTGTTGGCTTATAGTGGAGACATTAAGCCCACTTAGATAGTGGATTCTAAGTGTTGGGTTTTTATGAATTTATTTCATGCAATTGTTGCATTGGTTTTTCTATAAATTGGGCTTTCAATTTGGATGAAAAAAGTTTTGACAATTTGCCAATTTTTGTTTTCAAAATTGGGCTAGAAAAAAAACCCAAACCCTACCCAAATTCCATTTTCTTTTTCCATCTCTTTCTCTCTCTCGGTTTCTTCATCCACCGGGTCCCACAACCCGGTTCTGAGTCCAGAGGATAGTAGGTCAACTCTAGTGGTGGTCTGGAAGAGTTCAGGTCGAGATTCAACGAGGAAAAACGTTTCGGGAGCTTCAAAGGTAAGTTAATTACTGTTTTCCTACTTTTTGCATGCTATTTTCCTTTAAATTAAAAGCAATTAGAGTATAACTAGATCCTTATTCCGCTGCGTATGTCTCGTGTTCCATCAAATGTTTCCACTGTAACCAAGACGAACATTGGAAGAGGAATTGTCCTCGTTATATGAAGGAAAAAGAAGACAGCCAAGGCTAAGGCCAAAGCAAACAAAGGTAAATGTGATTTACTTGTGTTAGAAACTTGTTTAGTGGAGAATGATGATTCCGCTTGGATAATTGATTCGGGCGCCACTAATCATGTTTGTTCTTCTTTTCAGGGGGATTAGATCCTAGCGACAGCTGGAGGCTGGTGAGATGACGTTGCGAATAGGCACTGGGCACATCGTCTCAGCTGTGACAGTGGGAGGCATCTAGTTAACTTTACAGAATAGGTTTCTTGTATTAAAATTGTATTAAAAGATGTCTTTGTAGTTCCTAAACTAAAAAAGAATCTTATTTCTGTAAAGTGTCTGTTACAATGCAATTACACTCTTTCTTTTAAATTGAATAAAGTGTTTATCTATAAGGATGGTGTTGAAATTTATATAGCTAAACTGGAAAATAACTTGTATGTGCTAAGACCATTAGACTTAAGTTCCCTCCATAATATAGAGATGTTTAAATCTATCGTAACTCAATCTAAACGCCAACGATTTTCTCCAAAAGAAAATCGCCAACTTTGGCACCTTCGATTAAGGCACATCAATCTCAATAGGATTAAGAGATTGGTGAAGAATGGCCTTCTAAGCGAGTTAGAAGAAAATTTTTTACCAGTGTGCGAATCTTGTCTTGAGGGTAAAATGACTAAAAGACCTTTTACTGGAAAAGGTTATCGAGCCAAAGAGTCTCTAAAATTAGTACATTCTGACCTTTGCGGTTCTATGAATGTGCGAGTTCGAGGAGGCTATGAGTACTTTATCAGTTTTACTAATGATTACTCGAGATATGGGTATGTTTATCTGATGCAACAAAAGTATGAATCTTTTGAAAAGTTCAAATTATTTAAGGCTAAAGTTAAGAATGCTTTGGATAGACGAATTAAAACACTTCGATCAGATCAAGGTGGAGAGCTCTTGGATTCTTAGTTTCAGGACTATTTATTAGAACATGGAATCGTTTTCCAACTCTCAGCGTCGGGTATACCTCAGTAAAATGGTGTAGAGGATAGGAGAAACTGAACCTTGTTGGACATGGTTCTTTCGATGATGAGTTACGCTTCCTTACCGAACTCGTTTTGGGGTTTCGTAATGGAGACTGCGATATACATTCTCAACTGTGTTCCTTCTAAGAGTGTTGCGAGAACACCTTTGGAGTTTTAGAACGGGCATAAAGCTAGGTTACGTCACTTTCGCATATGAGGTTGCCAAACACATGTGCTTGAGGCAAATCCCAAGAAGTTGGAATCACAGTCGAAGTTGTGCCTCTTTGTAGGCTACCCCAAAGGCACACGAGGGGGTTACTTTTATGATCTGTCTGAAAATAAGATGTTTGTTTCCACGGACGCTACTATCCTAGAGGAGGATCATATCAGGGAGCACAACCCACATAGTAAAGTCGTGTTACGTGTGCTTTCCAAAGAAACTACTGAAACTTCAACAAGAGTTGTTGAAGGACCTGCTTCATTAACCAGAGTTGTTGATGATAGTTCATCTGGTAGGTTGGTTCCACCTCAAGAGTTGAGGGAACCTCGACGCAGTGGGAGGGTTACAAACCCGCCTGATCGCTATCTGGGTTTCACGAAAATCTTAGCTATAGTGGCAGATGGCGACGTTGAGGATCCGTTGTGTTATCAAAAGGCAATGGAGGATGTTGACCTGGATGAATGGGTCAAAGCCATGAATCTCGAGATGTAGTCGATGTACTTCAACTCGGTATGGGATCTTGTAGATCAGCCTAATGGGATAAGACCTATAGGTTGTAAATGGATCTACAAGCACAAACGGGTGCTGATGGGAAGGTGCAAACCTTCAAGGCTCGACTTGTGGCAAAGTGTTATACCCAGGTGGAGGGAGTCGACTATGAGAAGACTTTCTCACCTGTTGTCATGTTAAAGTCAATCTGCATCCTCCTGTCCATTTTCGCTTATTATAATTATGAAATTTGTAAATGGACGTCAAGATGACTTTTCTGAATGGCAATCTTGAGGAGACCATTTACATGGTGCAACCTAAAGGATTCATTGCCCAAGGTCAAAAGCAAAAAGTTTGCAAACTGAATCAGTCCATTTATAAGCTGAAGCAGGCATCTTGATCTTGTAATATTCGGTTTGATGCTGCGATCAAATCGTATGGCTTTGACCAAAATATTGATGAACCTTGTGTTTACAAGAAGATAGTCAACAATTTAGTAGCTTTCTTAGTGTTGTATATAGATGATATACTACTCATAGGGAATGATGTAGGTCGACTGACTGCAGTTAAGAACTGGCTAGCGACCTAATTCCAAATGAAAGATTTGGGAGAGGCTCAGTTTGTTCTAGGTATACAGATCTTTCGAGATTGTAAGAACAAAGTACTAGCGCTGTCTCAAGCATTGTATATTGACAAAATCTTGCTCATGTACTCGATGCAGGACTCCGAAAAGGGCCTACTACCATTCAAGCATGGGTCACTTTGTCCAAGGACATGTATCCTAAGTCACCTCAAGGGGTTGAGGAGATAAGACGGGTCCCATATGCATCTGTCGTTGGCAGTTTAATGTATGTGATGCTCTGCACTAGGCCAGACATCTGCTATGTTGTGGGAATAGTCAGTAGGTATCAGTCTAACCCAGGCCAAGGTCACTGTATCGCAATTAAGAACATCCTCAAGTATCTTTGAAGAACGAGGGACTATATGCTTGTGTATGGGTCTAGGGATTTGATCCTTGCTGGATACATAGATTCTGACTTTCAGACTGATAAAGACTCTCGAAAGTCCACTTCATGGTCAGTTTTTACTCTTAACGGATGAGCTATAGTGTGGCAGGGCACTAAGTAGGGGTGCATTGTCGACTCCATGATGGAGGCCGAGTACGTAGCAACTTATGAAGCTACTAAAGAGGCCGTCTGGCTTAGAAAGTTCTTGATAGAGCTAGAAGTTGTTCTAGATATGCCTAGGCCCATCACCTTCAATTGAGACAATAGTGGTGCTGTGGCAAACTGCAAGGAGCCTAGGAGTCACAGGCGCGACAAACACATAGAGTGGAAGTTCATCGGATCCGCGAGATAGTGCATTGAGGAGACGTGATCGTCACAAAGATCGCCTTGGATCAAAACGTTGCAAATCCATTTACGAAGGCTCTCACAGCCATAGTGTTTAAGGGTCACCTTCAGAGCATGAGTCTACGAGACTACCCATGGCTGGATTAGGGCAAGTAGGAGATTTTATTGCACTGGGTTTTTATGCCCTAGTTTATTGTTTTGTACTTGTTTTTGTACTCACCACTTCACTTTAAGACAACTGGGAGATTGTTGGGGTTTGTGCCCTAAAGTCTCGTCTTCTGTAGTTTGTAAACAATTTTGTACGAACGATTGTGATGTATAATATATATGATATTTACTTCACTTCTTGACTTTGCACATTTAGATGTTTTTATTTTACCACAAACCAATAAACTTATTTTCTCTGGTTGTCTTTATGTAACTTAAGCATGTATATAGTGACATACAAGTGGATCATGTCTTAAGTGACAACAAAAATGGTCTGTAGTATATGGATATAGAAGGGAAACCTTATCTTGGTAACACATGGACGCGACCCGCTTTGTGGAATAGTTATAAGTGTTGTGACTTGTCACAGATGGTCTGATCCTGATCATTCATGTAGAGGACATGCGAGTGGGGGCGTCCTATACAAAGAGTTTGTATAAGATCTGACCTTGAAGTGTTAACGTCTCGTCATATAACTCTATTCATGACAAAGACTTCACTTCACTAAGATGACCATAGGTAACATGACCTCAATCCTGAATGAGTTGGGAACTCCTGCCATTGAGGGTGGTCTTTTGATTTGTATGGGTGCGAGTGGCCAGAGCACTGACTCAAACCTACCAATTTGGGGATTCGTCTGATTTGGGAGCTGGCAACTCAGCTTCACAAGATGGAGTTCACTCCTTCCCCGAAGTAGGGTAAGTAGATAGATTGCTCTCTTAAGGGCTGAACCCAGGGCTTGAATGATGTGGTGCCACACATCTTCTCATGACCCAAGAGGTGTTCACACATAGTAGGACTATGTTGTATTGTTCATTAGAGGGATCAGTGGTACTTAAAGAGTAAGATGTAACTATAGGGGC
Source organism: Benincasa hispida (assembly GCF_009727055.1). Lineage (NCBI taxonomy): Eukaryota > Viridiplantae > Streptophyta > Magnoliopsida > Cucurbitales > Cucurbitaceae > Benincasa > Benincasa hispida. Next base: position 18,930,636 of record NC_052360.1, read on the forward strand.
AAAACGATAAATTGGCCAACTGTACTTACGAGCATCTGTATGGGTCATCATACTGATGATTGGTTATATCTAATGGACATAGAAATATATCTATGGAAGAAAAGTTAAACTATCAGTTTTTAGTGGAATTCCTGGTAATTAATGGATGGTGGATATCGTGGCTAAAGAATTTAGTCAGTTATTCACGTACCGTTAGAGCTTTGAGCCATAGGTCCATAAGGTCTCCTTGGTAGCTTGGATACAAGTTGAGAATCAGTTTTTGGGTCAGTTTGAAATGTTCAAATTGACAAGAGGGAGTTCGATTATATATGATATAATTGAACTCATTAATTATATATGATATAATTAACTTTATGTATGAGATACATTAATTTGAAGGAAATTGGATATAAATATGATTTAAATCTAGTGGAGGAAAAATACTATGATTAAAATATGATATTAATCCATAGGTTATGAATATGATGTGATTATATTCATTGTCTATTAATTGGACGGTTAAAGTGATAATAGGTCGGCGTCTCTTCTATTTTCATAACAGATGAGTAAGTTGAAGAATCTATTTGAGACGCATAAATAGCTCATGGTGTGTTAAGTATTGGATGCGCGGACATAGTGTTGAAGTGTGTCATCGCTTAGTAAAACCTGTGTCTATACGATAGTGCTTAAACGATCGCTTTCCTATGCAATTATGCTGAGTGATCACTTAACATTTACACTCGCGCGCGCTTTTTACTAAACGATCGTTTAGTTTTTCCTAAGCGATCCTTTAGTGCCCGATATTTACTAAATGATCGTATAGACGATCACTTAGCTTTTCCTACACGATCGTTTAGACGATTGCTTACCTTTTCCTACACGATCGTATACTTCACCTAAATAATCAAGCATTTTGTATATACGATAGACGAACCTTTCTCCCACTTGCTTGATTGTTATATATGATCTCCCTTCCTCCTCCCCTCTACCAAATCCGAATAAAGCCCACCCTTTGGATTCTCACTCCGAGAATACTGAGGGCTCTAAGTGGTGATGTCGTCTCCGTTTCCTTCTGTTCGTGTGGAGACTGTTCAAGGTAGACGATTGGGATTTGCTGAGTAATAGCTTACCGTTTCAGCAAAAGCGAGATTTGCTGTAAAGAATAAGTTTTCAACTGGTATGATCTCTCAATCTCTTATTTATTGTTCCTTTGCCAATAATTTAGCGTTATGAATACATATTAGTATGTTTGAATTTAAATGTGGAAATTCTGTCACAATGAATTGGAAAGATCCACTTTCGCTCGTAGGTACTCTTGAATAAGAGTTCTTTCACTTCCAAGTCTTGATCTTTTAAACCCAATCCTGGCTCTGCTTCTGCTATTGCTGCTACCTCTTTTGCTGACTCTGAACCTTCCCCGCCTACTTTTCAAATGAGTGAATTATAAGATTTTCTTAAATAGGTGATTTCATCCAATTCCTCCGCGCTTGCGGTCTCCCCAAGTAATAAATGGCTTCTTGATTCCGCTTGTTGCAACCATACAACGTCTGATTTTTCTCTTCTGACTGCACCCACTCCTGCCAAATCTTTTCCTCCAATTTATGCCGCTGATGGTAATTGTATGATGTTGAATGGAATGTTAATTGAAGAAATTGCGGCGGACGAAACGCAATGAAATGTAATGTAATGCGATGTAATGCAATATAATGCCGCCACAAAGATGGGAAATGTGGATGATGATGATGGTGTGATGACGTGTAGATGATGTGTATGCGGTGATGAATCACGCTTCTCGATAATAAATGCGATACTACGTCTAAAATAATGTATGCAATGCTGCTTAGATGCGTTCGTAGTATGCGTTCGTATAGTACGTGCGTGTCACAAGTTTTCTTGCACTGGAACCAAGTATAATTTCAACATAAGTTTCTCAAAGTGATCTATGGTCAAACATGGGGATTGCGATGATCAATGCGATATTAATGTGATATATGTGACCGAAAGCAAAATAATAATGAATTGTATTGGGAAAAGTAAAATGCCATAATAAAATAAAATGCGATGATAAAATAAAATGCATTGACAAATAAAATGCGGTGATAAAATAATATGCAGTGATAAATAAAATGTGGTGATAAGTAAATACATAAAAAATTAAATAACAAATAGAGGACTGTCTATGAAGATGTGCAAATATCTGATGAAGTGCAGTGGGAAGTCTTGTGAAATGTGTCAGGAAGAGAATGGATTAGGGGAAAGGACATAGCAAGTTCGTCAATCCTGTTGAGGACGCAACTAAGGTTCTGCTTTCCCTTGGCTTACACCTTTCAGTGATCGGCCGCGTTCCCATATGTCAATGGTGAATCAGGGATGAACGTTGCAAACACAAGGTTGTTTCCATCTCTGGAAATACTTCTCGCTTTAGTTAACACATTCTTCTAACCTTCTTTTGAGAGGTGGAATAACATCTTCACTTCTGCTCTCACAGGTGAAGATGTCATTGAGCATGCGTTAGCTAAACTTAGCTGATTTCTACAACAAAGATTAACTTACTCGCTTAATCCTTCCTCCTTACCTTGGGGATTAGTTACACATAATGAAAGAAATGGAAGATGAATGTATGGTGGAGAATAGAGAGATGAAGATGAATATGATAATGATATTAAACGATAAAGATAAGCGTTTGTTACAGATAAATGAATGGAAGATTAGAAATGAACACAGTCGATGAATAGAAAGTGAGAACAAATAAGGAAAGCATGTCAATGTCTTGACACAGATCCCAATCAGAGACAATTTTCTTGCCAGCGTGTATGAGGAGTGTGGTGGAAAACTTCATTTTCAGGTTGGTTTTCCAGGTAGAGTTGATCTTTACACAGAGCTTCCCTTCAAGCTTGTGGATGAATTTGTGGCTCCTGAGACTTCCCTTTCGGTCTTGTCTCATCTTTCTCCCAAATTTTCTCTAGTTGTCTCTTCAGACCAGCCTTCTTTCTTTGAAATTGATGTAGTTGTTTATAGACCTTGGCACCTCCTTCGTCAGTGGTCTCGCTCTGAAAAGTTGCTTTTTCCTGCCATGGCTTGGTGGAAACGTTCGCTCTGTTCCACATTCAATTTGTCAGATCGTACAATAGAAAAGCTGTACAATTTAGAAATCCCTACGAATGAGTCGCTCTTTTCATCTACAATCGATCGCTGCATGCATTGCAATTGCGTTGATCTTTCCGTCCACGATCTATCGTCACATGTGCTGCAATTGCGTTGCTCTTTTTTGTTCTCGATTGACCGTCGCATGCAGTGCGAATGTGTTGCTCTTTTTGTCCTTGAGCGATCATCGCATGTGGTGACCTGTTTCCTGCAAAACAAAGACTTTGACATTCTATTTTTCCATCGCAATGGGGTCAGCGGGTGTGTTTTCGACACTCTACAACTTTTGCATTTCTAAGCCAATTTCTATATGTTCGACGCAACTTTTTCCTTCTTTTTGCTGCATAATCTAAATAAGACTGTATAAATAACTTGTATTTCTACAAGTTATCATATGACCATATCCCATGTTGGCTTCGTTGACATTTCCTTGTTACGGCTTTCCAATACTTAGTGTGTTCCAAATCTGTCCTTTAATCTTGTCTCTGTTGGGTAATTGTGTGTTCTTGATTTAACTGTTTTTTTTTCTTCTACTAGGTGTATGGTGCAGGATCCATGGATGGGACAGACGATTGGTACGGGCTGCAAAGTGGGAAGATTGTTTGAGCTCACATCTCTTCGACTTCCTATTTATTCTCTTTCTGTTATTATCACCGACTCTGCTATCTATCAGTGGCATCTCTGCCTCGTTCATGCTTCTTCTGAAAATCTCTGTCATTTAATCTCTAGTCACAATTTGAATAATGTCTCCAAGTTTGTATCTTTTGACTATTTGAATTGCAAATTTGCAAAACAACCCGCATTGTCTTTTTTTCAGTCTAGTTCTATAAGCGATAGTTCTTTTGACTTAATTCACTCTGATACTTGAGGACTCTCTCCTATTTCCACTGTCAATGGGTATCGCTACTTTTTTTATTCATTGATGATTACTCTTGGTTTACCTGGATATATTTCCTTAAACACTGCTCTTCCCTGTCTCAAACATATATGGATTTTGCTAATATGGTTCACACTCAGTTTTCTCGCATAATCAAGGTTCTGCGTACAGATAACACCTTGGATATAAGGACTTCAGGCTCCTTTCCTTTCTCACTCAGCAAGGCACTCTTGTTCAACGCTCTTTTCCTTATACCTCTCAACCGAATGGGCGAATGGAGCTGGAACATCATCCTAGACTCCGTCTGGGCTCAACTTCTGTCTGCTTTTTGCTCTGCAAATTTTTGGGGTGAAACCGCTCTTACCTCTGTCTACACAATCAACTGTGTTCCTTCATCTATTCTTCAAAATGCTTCTCCGTCTGAACACTTATATGGGACTTTTCCTAATTACTCTAACCTCAAGGTCTTTGTTGTGCATGTTTTGTACTTCTTTACCCTTATGAATATACCAAATTAGAACCACGTGCGCATCTCTGTTGCTTTCTTGGCTATGGAACTGAACACAAGGGTTTCCATTGTTAGGACCCTCTTTCTAAAGGATTGCGGATCTCCCACCATGTCACCTTTTTGGGAACACTATGTTCTCTAGTCTCTCAACCTTTCATGATTCTCTCTTAAGTCCTCTTCCCTATGTTTCTAACGGTTCGTTTGATCCTTTCCATTCTTCTGCATCTTCTGATGATTCTGAGCTTGAACAGTTTGTGCCTGTCTCTATTGACCTTGATCAGCCTTCTGTCTTACTGGTGGAATCTGGACCTGTTCATGACCCTACCTCTTCTGTTCGAAGCTCCACTAGGGTAAGGACACCTTCTACTCACCTTCGAGATCTTCACTATTTTTCTACTATCAGTTCCTTGGTTGAACCTACCTGTTTTTATGAGGCAAATACTAATCCTTTGTGGCAACATGCTATGAGAGAAGAACTTCAGGCTTTTGACAAAATGCACACATGGGAATACGTTGACTTACCCCCCGGAAAGAAACCCATTGGTTGCAAGTGTGTCTACAAGATCAAGACTCACTCTGACAGTTTTATTAAGTGTTACAAACCGCTCGTGGTAGCAAAATGATATTTTCAAGAGTATGGGATCGATTACAAAGAGACCTTTGCATTTGTGGCATGAATGGCATCTGTTTGGTGTCTCTTAGTAGTTGTTGCAGCTAAACAGTGGCCATTTTTTCAAATGGATGTCAAGAATTCCTTCCTTAATGGGGCCTTATCTGAGGAAGTATACATGCAACCGCCCTCAAGTGTCTCTTTTCCATCCCAGAAGGTATACCTTCTCTGACGAGCATTGTATGGTTTGAAGCAAGCCCCTCGAGCTTGGTTTGCAACTTTTAGTTCCACTATCATTTAACTTGGATATATGTTCAGTTCTCATGACACGATACTATTTACATGGCAGGCAACTCATGGTATCGTTCTTCTTCTCCTGTATGTTGATGATATGATTATTACTGGGGATGATCCTCAAGCTATCTCTGATCTATGCTATCTTGGCGAACACTTTGAAATGAAGGACTTGTGTTCACTTAATTACTTTCTTGGCCTTGAAGTATCGTTGAGCTCTGCTAGTTATTCGTTTTCTCAAGTAAAGTATGCCTCAGATCTTTTGGTGCACTCCAGTGTTACTGACTCTGCTACAGCTCCAACACCTATCGATCCCAATGTTCGCTTGACTCCATTAGATAGAATTCCACTTGAGGATGCCAGTCTCTATCCTCAGCTTGTTGGCAATCTTATTTATCTGACAGTCACTCATCGTGACATTGCATATGTTGTTCACATTGTTAGTCAGTTCATGGCTGCATCTCGGACCATTCATTTTACTGTTGTTCTTCGTAGCCTCCGTTATGTCAAAGGTACTTTGGGGCATGGACTTTAGTTTTCTTCTCAATCTTCCCTGGTTTATCAGGCTATTCTGATGCTGATTGGGCTAGTGATCCTACTGACCGGCGTTCTACCTCCGGTTATTGTTTCTACCTCTGTGATTCTTTCATTTTTTGGCGTAGTAAGAAATAGAGTGTTGTTTTCCGTTCTAGTACGGAGTTTGAATATCGTGCTCTGGCTGATGCTACGTCAAAACTCTTGTGGCTTCATTGGATTCTTGCTGATATGGGAGTCCCTTAGTCGTCTGCCACTATACTTCACTGTGACAATCGTAATGCCATCCAGATTGCTCACAATGATATTTTTCATGAACGCACCAAGCATATTGAGAATATTTGTCACTTTTTTCATCATCATTTCCTGAGTGAAACTCTGATTTTATGCTATGTTTCCACCACTGAGCAACCCACCGACATTCTCACCAAAGATTTGCCTCCTGGTTGTTTTCTCTAACTACTTAACAAACTCAAGTTGATTCTAACCTTACCACCTTGAGTTTGAGGGAGGGTGTGAATGTATACTAGGTCTCTTTGTACTTAGTCTTATTTGGCGAGTCTTTAAGATATGGTTAGGCTCTATTCTTAGGGTGTTAGTATATTATTTATATCCCTGTACAGTTCCTTGTAGAAATACACTTGAAATATACATCTTCAACTAAGTTTCTACCGCTGCGATTTTTTTCCTTTGTTCGATTTCGCACTCACTATTATTTGTCAAATTCGTCATCGCCTTCTGCCTCCTTCATTAATACAATACAAAATGGGAAGACTAAAAGTAAAATTCTCCTCTTTTAGAGAACTGGAGGGTGAGAATTAAATGGGAAGTTGGTGAGTGTACATCATAACAATAGAAATAAATCAAATGAATTAAATCAAATCATTAGGTAACCCTTAAATTTAGAATTGTGAACAGGTGAAAGTTTAATTGGTTGAATCATAACTAACCATTAATTCCATTTAGAAAAAAAAACCCATAAAATTCAAGAATATAATGGGTATATGTTGAAAAATAGAGCGCAAAATGGAAATGTAAAGATTCTTCCATTTTGATCCCTTTAAAGGTATAATGGGTATACATTGAAGAATAGAGGGTAAAATGAGAATGCAATGATTCTTCTATTTTTGTCCCTTTTAATATAGTAGAGATATAGATAGAGATTATAGATATTTTTCAATTTATTTATTCACAATTGTTGAATATTAAAATTGAATGATGCATGATAAGAAATGTGTGCATGTGTGTGTTAGAAAGAAATTGTCTAAAATATCGTAGAAAATTAATTCTCATATATAGTTCCTTTAGGAAAATAATCATTGATATTTTAGAAACAAAAGATAACATTATACCTATTATGAATATTATAATAATAAATAAATGCACATTGCCTAGTGTCCCAAAAGTCATGTGCCTTGTAATTATTCATCTCTTGTATCCATGTAAGTCCATATCCTACTTGCCACTTTGCCTATAAATAGTGGTATTTGGTGGATCTTAAAAACACACCTACATTGGTGAGAATTCCACTTCAACTAATTTTCATATTATCCAATTTTATAATTTTAGTTATTTTATTTTTTAGTTATTTATTTTATATACTTAATATTATTATATAAATGTATATTATATTATATTTTCTCTATATCCGTGTTCCTGTTGTGCTCCTCAAATTCACAATACATTATCAGCACGAGCTCCTGTCATTTTTCTCGTTAAAGGTAGGTCCTAAAGGTATGCCGATTTTTTCCTCTTCGTTATAATTAATAAATTTAATGTTATTGTTGGGATTGATGCCCTAAATCTCGTAGGGTTCTATAGTTTGTAAACATTTTTGAACAAATTTATTATATATTTAATAAAATATATGATATTTTATTCATTGTCTATAAAATACATGATATTTTAGTTGCATTAACCACAAACTAATAAACTAACATCCAAGGCTATCTTTGTAACTTAAACATGTATGTAGAGACATACAAGTGGATAATATTTAAGTGATAACCTAAATGATTCGTAGTAGATGGATAAGGCAGGGTATCTTATCCTAATGACACTACGACTATGGCATGCTTTGTAAATGTTACAATTGTAGCAATTGTTGTAAAGTACTACAAATGATCTGATCCTGATCATTCATGTATAGACATGCGAGCAAGGATATTCTATACAAAGGAGTTTGTATAAGACCGGACCACGAAATGTTTAGTCTCATTATATAACGTCGTTCATAATAGAGACTTACATTTCACTAGGATGACTATAGGTAACATGACCTGAATCCTAAATGAGTTGTGAACTTCTGCCTATGAGGCGGTCCTTTGATTTATATGGGTGAGATTGGCCCAGATCGCCGACTTAACACCCTATCATTTTGGGTATTCGTCTAATTGGGGAGCTGGGAACACAAGCTACACAAGATGGAATTCATTCATTCCCCGAGGTAGGGGTAAGTAGATAAATGAGGGGTTTAGTCATAGTTAGACTAATGACTTATTGTTCATTAAGGGATCAGTGTACTTAAGGAGTTAGAGGTAACTTCAGAAGCAAAACAGTAATTTTGGCCTAGTTGTACTTACTAGCAATTTGTGAATGGTTCATCGTACTGTTGATTTGGTTATATCTATATAGACGCAGAAATATATCTGTGGTGCAAAGAGTGCAGCTGTCGGTTTTTTAGTGGAGTGCCGATAGTTGCGGGATGGTGAATAATGTAATTAAAGAGTTTAATTAATTATTCATTTGCCGTTGAAGCTTCAAGCTATAGGTTCATTGAGGTCCCCTTGGTAGCTTAATCGGATTAATTGAGAATCAGTTCTCTAGATTAATTTGAATTTTTCAAATTAATAGAATGATTTAATTATATATGGTATAATAAGTCGTTGTTCAATTATGATGATATAGTTGTCTATAATGTATTTGATACATTATAGCTTAATGGGAGAAATAAATATTTGAATGAGATTCAAATATAGTTTCTATTAATTGAATTCATAATTGTTAAATTCAATATAATAAGATTATATTAAATGTCATTTAAAAAGAAAAGAAAACTATAGTTTATATTGTATGTGATACAATATTAAAACTATAGGTTGTATGTTATATTTGATATAACATATAATTTAATATATTATATATATATAATATGTTAAGTTAGTTATCATATTTATATTTATATTTTTTTATTTTAATAATAAGAAAGGGAGTTACAACTCCCTTCCCATTCTTTTCTCTCCACCCATGTAAGTGGGCGGTGGTTATTTTTGGCAAGTAGAAAAGAAAAAGTTTCTTCTTCTTCTTGCTAAGTTTGGTTGAACGATTGAGAAAATGTAAATGACAGAAGTGTTCTGTGTCTTTGAGTTCTTTGTGAAAATTCTCAATCTTCCTTCTCTACATTAAGTTTTCCCTCATAACCGAAATAGCAAGAGCCCACCACTTCTGGGTTCTCACCTTGAGAATACCAAGGTAACATTCGTTGTAGTGTTCAGTTTTGTTCGAGGTTAATCTTGAAGAAGTCTTCAAGGAGTTCGTGATTTGTTCGAGGGAAAACGTGAAAAAAAAGGTCTTCAAAGGTGAGGTTTCTTGAAACCCTTTAATCCTTAAGCATGTTGTAATTTAGAATTAAATGCATATCTTGTTTATTTGTTTACTGTAAACTTTGTATTCAATAAAAATAGAATTTGGTCGATCCGCTTCCGCTCAAGGTTTTTTTCCCTTTAGAGTTCCTTCAATTTTGCATATTCAACATCTATTAAATTTCTAACACAAATACAATATTTTATGATAGTCCTGCCATGACAAATCTCACAAAATAGAATTTTTCACCCTTGATATTAACGACAATAATTATTTGTCCTGTGTACTTTATACCGAAATCCACCTGGATGCTATGAATCTTAGGGAGACTATTAAAGAAGAAAATACGACCTCTAGTCAGGACAAAACAAAAGCTATGATTTTCCTTCGTCATCATCTCTACGAGGGATTGAAAATGAAGTATCTTACAATAAAAGATTCATGTATCTTGTGGAAAAATTTAAAAAGAGGTATGATCATAAAAAATAGTTATTATTCCTAAAGCTCATTATGAGTGGATGCACTTGAGGCTACAAGATTTCAAATCAGTAAGTAATTACAACTCCGCATTATTTAAAATCAATTCGAAATTGTTATTATGTAGAGACAAAATTATTGATGTCGATATGTTAGATAAGACATTTTCTATATTTCATGTCTAGAATATGCTCCTGCAGCAACAATATCGAGAGAAAGGTTTTAAACAGCATTATGAATTAATTTCAACTCTTCTCGTGGCCGAAAAAATAACGAGTTATTAATGAAAAATCATGAATCTCGACCAACCGGAACGACACCATTCCCTGAAGTGAATACTATGAATTTTAATAATAATTGTGGTCGAGGTCGTGACCGTGGCAGAGGAAGAAATAATTATTATTTTTGTGGTGGTCGTTTTAATCATTCAAATTTCAAAAGAATCACACAAAATAATGATCACAAAGGAAAACTCCACAAGATAAGAGTTTAAAAAGTGTTGAAAATAAATGCTTCCGATGCATAATGACTGGGCATTAGTCATGTACGAACGTTCCTATCGTACGTTAGAACACTTAGTTGACCTCTATCAAGCCTCTCTGAAGGAAAAAGATAAAAATGTGAAAGCAAATTTTGCATACCAAGATAATGACATATTTGACCCATACCATATGACAAATTTGGATATGACAGACTTCTTTCAATCTCCTGAAGAGAAGATTGGATATGAAAATTTTGGATGTGACCCATCCCAGTGTACAAATCTTGCCTTGAGGGTAAGATGACTAAACGACCTTTTACTGGAAAAGGTCATAGAGCCAAGGAGCCTCATGAGTTAGTACATTCTGACCTTTGTGGTCCTATGAATGTGCGAGCCCGAGGTGGCTATGAGTATTTTATCAGTTTCACTAATGATTACTCAAGGTACATGTATATTTATCTTATGCAACGGAAGTTTGAATCCTTTGAAAAGTTCAAAGAGTTCAAGGCTAAAGTTGAAAACGCAATGGATAGATGGATTAAAACACTTTGATTGGATCGAGGTAGAGAGTTTTTGGACTCGGCATTCCAGGACTATTTGATAGAACATGGAATCGTTTCCCAACTCTCAGCGCCGAGTACACCTCAGCAGAATGGTGTAACGGAGAGGAGAAATAGGACCTTGTTAGACATGGTTTGCTCGATGATGAGTTACGCTTCCTTACCAGACGCTTCCTTATCGGACTCGTTTTTGGGTTTCGCAGTGGAGACAACGGTATACATACTCAACTGTGTTCCCTTCAAGAGTGTTGCAAAAACACCTCTGGAGTTATGGAACGGGCATAAAGCTAGTTTACGTCACTTCCGCATTTGGGGTTGCCCTGCACATGTGCTTGAGGCTAATCCCAAGAAGTTGGAATCACGATCGAGGTTATACCTCTTTGTAGGCTACCCCAAAGGTACACGAAGGGGTTATTTTTATGATCCGATGGAAAATAGGGTGTTTGTTTAAACAAATGCTACTTTCCTAGAGAATGATTATATAAGGGAGCACAGTCCACAAAGCAAAGTTGTGTTGCATGAGCTTTCCAATGAAACTACTGAAACTTCAACAAAAGTTGTTGAAAAGCCTACTATATCAGCAAGAGTTGTTGATGGGAGTTCATCCAGTAGGCCGGTTCCACCTCAAGAGTTGAGGGAACCTCAACGTAATGGGAGGGTTGCAAACCCACCCATTCACTATCTAGGTTTCACGAAAATCCTTGCTATAGTGGCAGATGGCGATTAAGGATCTGTTGTCTTATAAGAAGGAAATGGAGGATGTTGACCGGGATGAATGGGTCAAGGTCATGGATCTCGAGATAGAGTCGATATACTTCAACTTAATATGGGATCTTGTAGAGCAGCCTGATGGGGTTGGCTCTATAGATTGTAAATGGATCTACAAGCGCAAACGAGGTGCTGATGGGAAGGTATAGACCTTCAAGACTCGACTTGTGGCAAAGGATTATACCCAGGTAGAGGGAGTCGACTATGAGGAGACTTTCTCGCCTGTTGCCATGTTAAAGTCAATCCGTATCCTCCTGTCCATTGCAGCTTATTATAATTATGAGATTTGTCAAATGGACGTTAAGACTTTTCTGAATGGCAATCTTGAGGAGACCATTTATATGGTGCAACCCGAGGGATTCATAGCCCAAGGTCAAGAGCAAAAGGTTTGCAAATTGAATCGGTCCATTTATGGACTGAAACAGGCATCTCGATCTTGGAACATATGGTTTGATACTGCGATCAAGTCGTATTTCTTTGACCAAAATGTTTGAGCCTTGTGTCTACAAGAAGATCTTCAACGCTTCAGTAATCTTCTTATTGTTGTATGTAGACGATATCCTACTCATTGGAAATGATGTAGGTCTACTGACTGCAGTTAAGAACTGGCTAGTGATCCAATTCCAAATGAAAGATTTGGGAGAGGCTCAGTTTGTTTTAGGTATACAGATCTTTTGGGTCGTAAGAACAAAGTGCTAGCACTGTCTCAGGCATCGTACATTGACAAAACATTGCTCAAATACTCGATGCAGGACTCTAAGATGGGTCTACTGCTGTTCAGGCATGAAGTTACTTTGTCTAAGGATATGTATCCTAAGACGCCTCAAGAGGTTGAGAAGATGAGACGGATCTATCTACCCAGGTCATTTTAATGTTGCTGACCCATTTACGAAGGCTCTCACGACTATAGTGTTTGAGGGTCACCTACGAAGCATGGGTCTACAAGATCGCCTACAGCTGGACTAGGGCAAGTGGGAGATTTTCTTGTATTGGGCTTTTATGCCATAGTTTATTGTTTTGTACTAGTTTATTGTATACCTCACTTCGCTTTAGGACAAGTAGGAGATTGTTGGGGTTGATGCCCTAAAGTCTCGTGTCCTGTAGTTTGTAAAAAGTCTGTACGAACGCTTGTGTTGTATAATATATGATATTTATATTTACTTCACATCTTGTATTTTGCACAGTTGCTTGTTTTATTTGCTTTACCACAAACCAATAAACATAAAATCTCTGGTTATTTGTATGTGACTCAAGCATGTATGTGGTGACATACAAGTGGATCATGTCTTGAGTGATAACCAAAATGGTCTATAGTATATGGATATAGGAGGGAAACCTTATCCTGGTAACGTTATGGATGCGGCCCACTTTGTGGAATGGTCACAAGTGTTGTGATTTGTCACAGATGATCTGATCCTGATCATTCGTGTTAGGGACATGCGAGCGGGGGCGTCCTATACAAAGAGTTTGTATAAGACCTGACCATGAAGTATTAACGTCTTGTTATATAACATCGTTCATGACAGAGACTTCACTGCACTAGGATGACCATAGGTAACATGACCTCAATCCTGAATGAGTTGGGAACTCCATCCATTGAGGGCGGTTCTTTGATTTGTATGGGTGCGAGTGGCCAGTTCGCCAATTCAAATCTATCATTTTGGGGATTCGTTTGATTTGGGAGCTGAGAACTCAGCTATACAAGATGGAATCCATTCCTTCCCCGAGGCAGGGGTAAGTAGATAGATAGCTCCCTTAAGGGCTGATTCTGGTGATTGAACGATGTGGCGCCACACACCTTCTCTTGGCTCGAGAGATGTTCACACATAGTTGGACTATGTTGTATTGTTCATTAGAGGAATCAGTGGTACTTAAGGAGTGAGATGTAACTATAGAGGAAAAATAGTAATTTAGCCCAGGTGTACTCATGAGCATCTGTGAAGGGTCATCGTACTCATGATTGGTTATATCTGATGGACACAGAAATATATCTGTGGTAAGAAGAGTTTAGCTTTTGGTCTTTAGTGGAATGCCTGACAGTTAACGGATGGTGGATCTCGTGGCTAAAGAGTTTAGTCAGCTATTCAAGGACTGTTGGAGCTTCGAGCCACAAGTCCATTAGGTCCCCTGGGTAGTCTGGATAAAGTCGAGAACCAGTGTTTGGGTTAATTTGAAATGTTCAAATTGACAAGAGGAAGTTCGATTATATATGATATAATTGGACTGGTTAATTATATATGATAAAATTGGCTAAATGTATGAGATACATTATTTTGGAGGAAATTAGATATAAATATGATTTATATCAAGTAGAGGAGAAAATACCATAGTAGATATGTGATATCAAACTATAAGTTAAAAATATAATATGATTATATTTATTAATATTTTAGTTGGTTAATTATATGATAATTACTCCAAAAATCATGTTTGGACGTGGGTTAGTGGGAATGAGTCGGTTATTGTAACCGATGAAATAAAAATGAAATTGTTTCATTTTTTGAAGAGTTCAATCGTTGTCCAAAAAAAAAAAAAAGAGAGAGCGCACGTTGGTAGAAAAGAAAACGATCGCTTAAGAATTTTGAGAGCCTATACGATAGTCCTCTCTGCCTAAACGATCGTCCTCCTCGCGCCTAAAGAATCGCACACTAGTTCCTACACGATCACATAGCTTCTCTAAACAATCGTATAGTGTGCCGATTTTGCTAAACGACCGTATACTTTTTCCTAAACGATCGTTTAGTAAAACCTACACGATCGTGTAGTGTCTTCTAAACGATAAGCATCGTGCTATGCGATAACGCCGTTTTCCCTCCCATTTGCTTATCGCCTACACGATCTGGTTTTCCTCCTACCTTTACCAAATTCACCAAAGACCACGCTTTGGGTTCTCACTCAAAGAATACCCGGGGTTCTTTTCTGGTGGTGTCGTCCCCGCGACGTTCGTGTTCGTGCTGCTGTAGTCAACGCTGCTGCTGGGCGTTGGTTGATCGTATGGAGGTTTTTCGCTGCTTTGAGTTTCGAAGTTTGAAGACTGTCTTTAACTGGTATGGCAACTCATTCCCTTGTTATTTTCTTGTTTATAGCATGTCGTTGATTAAGATTTATTTGCATAACTGTGCGTTGGTACGTATAATATGTATTTCGGTCACTGTGAGATCGAAGCGATCCGAATGTGCTCATGGAACTCTTCGGTTAGAGATCTTTCACAAAGCACATTCATTAAATATTCTGATGGAAGTCCATTCATTGGATGTAAAGAAAGATATATTTTGACCTCAAGAAGATAATGAAGAACTTCTTGGTCCTGAAGTACCATATCTTAGTACAATTGGTGCATTTATGTATCTTGCTAATAAAACAAGACTAGATATTGCATTTTCAGTAAATTTATTAACTAGATATAGTTCTTCTCCTACAAAAAGATATTGGAACGGAATTAAGCATATACTTCTTTATCTCCGAGGAACAATTATTGGGGTTGATGTCCTAAATCTTATAGGTCTTATAGTTTATACACCTTATATGAACAAACATTCATGTGATTAATAATATTTGATATTTTATTTACTTCGTCTATGAAATATGTAATATTTTAGTTTCATTAACCACAAAGCAATAAAATAACATCCAAGGTTATCGTTGTAATTTAAACATGTATGTGGAGACATACAGGTGGATTATGATTAATTGATAACCTAAATGGTTTGTAGTATATGGATAAGGTTAGATACCTTACATGGATAGTGATAACCTACGAGTATGACCCACTTTGTAGATGTTACGAATGTTGTAAAGTGCTACAAATGATTTGATCCTGATAATTCATGTATTAGACATGCGAGCGGGGATATTCTATATAAAGAAGTTTGTATAAGACTGGACCACAAAATGCTTAGTCTCATTATATACATCGTTCATAATAGAGACTTTCGTTTCACTAGGATGACCATAGGTAACATGGCCTTAATCCTGAGCGAGTTGTGAACTCCTCCTGCCTATGAGAGCGATCCTTTGATTTGTATGGGTGAGAGTGCTAGATCGTCGACTCAATAAGCCTACCATTTTGGAGATTCGTCTAATTGGGGAGTTGGGAACTCAGCTACACAAGATGGTGTTAGGGTTGATGCCCTAAACTCTCGTTGGGTTCTGTAGTTTTTAAACACTGTATTAAACAAATGCTTGTGATGTAATAATATATGATATTTTCTTTACTGTTGTCTGTGAAACATTGGATGTTTTAATTGCTTTACCACAAACCAATGAACTAAGATCCCTAGTTGTCATTGTAAATTAAGCATGTATGTGGAGACATACAGGTGGATCATGCCTTAAGTGATAATCAAAATGGTTTGTAGTATATGGATATAGGAGGGAAACCTTATCTTGGTAACGCTACGGATGCAGCCCGCTTTGTAGAATAGTTACAAGTGTTGTGACTTGCTACAGATGGTCTGATCTTGATCATTCATGTGGAGACATGCGAGTGGAGGCGTCCTATACAAAGAAGTTTGTATAAGACCGGACCACGAAGTGTTATAGTCTTGTTATATAACGCCGTTCATGACAGAGACTTCACTTCACTAGGATGACCATAGGTAACATGACCTTAATCCTGAGTGAGTTGGGAACTCCTGCCTTTGAGGGCGGTCCTTTGATTTGCATGGGTGTGAGTGGCCAGATTACCGACTCAAACCTACCAATTTGGGAATTCTTCTGATTTAGAAGTTGGGATCTCAACTACAAAAGATGGAATTCACTCCTTCCCTGAAGCAGGGGTAAGTAGATAGATTGCTCCCTTAAGGGTTGATTCTGGGGCTTGAACGATGTGGCATCACATACCTTCTCATGGCCCGAGAGGTATCCACACATAGTAGGACTATGTGGTATTGTTCATTAGAGGGATCAGTGGTACTTAAAAAGTTAGATGTAACTATAGGGGCAAAATGGTAAATTGGCCTAGTTGTACTTACGAGTATCTGTGAAGGGTTATCGTACTGTTGATTGGTTATATTTGATGGACGCAGAAATATATCTATGTTGAGAAGAGTGCAGCTGTTAGTCTTTAGTGGAATGCCTGGTAGTTAACGGATGGTGGATTTAGTGGCTAAAGAGTTTAGTCAGCTATTCACGTACCATTGGAGCTTTGAGCCACAGGTCTATAAAGTTCCCTTGGTAGCTTAATGTATTCAAGTTGAGAATCAGTTTTTGGGTCAATTTGAAGTGTTCAAATTGATAAGAGGGAGTTCGATTATATATGATATGATTGAACGGGTCAATTATATATGATATAGTTGACATGATGTATAAGATACATTAATTGAAGGAAAAGGATATAAATATGATTTATATATAGTGGAGGAGAAAAGGACTGTGGTTTATATGTTGCATAAGCTGTGATATTAAACCATAGGTTATAAATATAATATGATTATATTTATTTCTAATTAAACAATTATAAGATAATTGTTGGCGGTTTTTTCTCTATAACCAAATGAGATAGTGAGAGGTTACAATCAGTTTTCGTAACTGAATGATAAAATGAAAATAGTTGTCATTTTGCAAAGAAATCGGATAATCGCTACACGAATTAGTACACTGCCCATTTCCTAGCAAACGAAAGCATACACGATAGCTCAAAGTTTACTAAATGATCGTGTACACGCGCAGCTTACCTAAACGATCTCATATTCTTTTCTAAATGATCGCGTGCGTGGAGCGATTTACCTATACGATCGTCTAAACGATCAACCCCATTTACTAAACGATCGTGCACCTTTTGCTAAACAATCAAGCACCGGTCTATACGATAGACTTCAGACCTCTCCCACTTGCTTGGTCTGGTAAACGACCGTTGTTTCCTCCTCCTCTCTACCAAATCCAACAGAGCCCACACCTCCTGGATTCTCACTCCGAGAATACCGAGGTTTTCGAGTGGTTGTGTCCTTCTTGCTGCTATGTTCGTGTTGAGGACCGTTCAGTGGTAGATGATAGCAAGATTTGGTGGATGATAGCCTTGGCGAGCGCAGCGACTGCGTGAGTTGTCGTTTCCTAACGAGAGCAAGATTTAAAGAGAAGAAGAGTTCTTCAACTGGTATGTATCTCGTCCCTTTGTTGTTTAATAGTTCAAAGCATGCCGTAATTTATTGTTAAATACATAACTTGTATGTTTGTTTGTGAATGCAGTATTTCTGTCACAATGAATTTGGAACGATCTTGCTTCCACTCATAAGTACTCTTTAATAAGAGTTCCTTCAGATGGAATTCACTCATTCCCCGAAGTAGGGGTAAGTAGATAAATTGCTCCCTTAAGGGCTTATTCCAGGTCTTGAATAATGTGGTGCTACACCTTCTCCTGGCCCGAGAGGGGTTTAGTCATAGTGGGACTATGATCTATTGTTCATTAGAGGGATCGGTAGTACTTAAAGAGTTAGATGTAACTATAGGGGCAAAATGGTAAATTGACCCAGCTATACTTCTGAGCAATTTGTGAAGGGTCATCGTACTGTTGATTGGTTATATCCAATGGACACAAAAATATATCTGTAGTGCGAAGAGTGCAGTTGTCGGTCTTTAGTGGAGTGGCCAACAGTTAGCAGATGGTGGATAAAGTAATTAAAGGGTTTAATTTTTTATTCATGTACTGTTGGAGCTTCAAGCTACAGGTCCATAAGGTCCCCTTAGTAGCTCAAAACATTTAGTTGAGAATTAGTTTTTTGGTTAATTTGAAATATTCAAATTAATAAGAGAGAAAATTATATATGATATAATTAAATTAATTCAATTATATCATAATGTATTTGATACATTATAGTTTAATTGAAAGAACAAATATTTGAATATGATTCAAATATATTTTCTATGAATAAGATTCATGGTTGTTAAATTTAATATAAATATGATTTATATTAAATGCCATAAAACAGAGAAAAAGAACTATAGTTTATATTGTATATGATACAATATTAAAACTATAGATTATAAATATAATATGATAAGTTGGTTATCATATTTATTTATATTGTTAATTTATTTGATAATTAAATCCCTTTTTTCTCTCTAACCACCTTAATGGGAGGTTAAGCGGTTTATTATGGCAAAGGGAATAAATTAAATATGATTTTATTATTCCAAATAGAAAAGTTAAACAATTGAGAGATACACAATTTGGTTGAGAGCCTGTGCGATAGACTCCTTTCATTACATGATTGAAGAATTATCTATGTGATAGAGATTTTCTTCTTTCAATCGTCTTCCTCCTCTAAACCACAAACTCTCTCTTAACCAAAATAGTCAGAGCTCACACTCTTGGGTTCTCACACCGAGAATACCAAGGTCACCAAGTGGTAGTGTCCTCTTCCTTTGGTTTGAGTTTGGTTGCTGTTCGAAGTATTCGTGCAAGTTCAAGGATTAACGTGAAAAAGAGTTCTTCAAAGGTATAATCTTTTTAACCCTTTTTCTAGTTAAAAAAATATGTTGTAATTTATGTTTTGATGTATAATCTGTTCTGTTTACTGTAAATATTTATTTCAATCGAAATGGGATTTGGACGATCCGCTTCCGCTCATAGGTTCTCTGTAAAACGAGTTCATTCATAATCGATATGGGTTCTTTTTTATTCAAATAAATCAAATGTTGATCTAGTTGATTAGTAGATTCTAGATATTTATCTAATACACACAAAGCTAAATCTCAAACAGGTTATCTGTTCACATGTGGAGGAATTGCTATATCATGGCGATCGGTGTAATAGACTATAATGGCCACTTTCTCAAACCATGCTAAAATTCTTGTAATTCACGAGGCTAGTCGAGAATGTATATGGCTAAGGTCAATGACTGAACGCATTCGTGAAACGTGTGGCTTGTCTTCTAATAAAAATTTTCCAACAATATTATACAAAAACAACACAGCTTGCATAGCCCAGATCAAAGGAAGATATATTAAAGGAGATAGAATAAAACATATTTCACCAAAGCTTTTTTACTTTCATGATCTTGAAGAAAATGACGACATCACTGTACAACAAATTTGTTCAAAGGATAACCTAGTAGACTTATTTATAAAGGCATTACCAACCACAACTTTTGAAAAATTGGTGCACAACATTGGAATGCGGTGACTCAGAGATCTTAAGTGATGTTTTCATAAGGGAGAGTGAATATATTATATTCTTTTAGGAGTATGTATTTTATGAAATATGTACTCTTTTTTCCATTGGGTTTTTCCTATTAAGGTTTTAATGAGGCATATTTCATATATATATATATATATATATGGGCATCTAAGTGGAAGTATTATGAATATTATAATAATAAATAGATACTCATTGCTTAGTGTCCGAAAAGTCAAATGCCTTGTAATTATTCATGCATGGTGTCCATGTAAGTCCGCATCCTACTTGCCACTTTGTCTATAAATAGTGGCATTTGGTGGATTGTTTATTTCCACACAAGTCAATCCTTTCTATGTGATATTTTTCATACTCATTTTCATAAATAATATCGTGTATAATATTGTATGCAAAAATGTTGTTACCTTATATGGTTCCATAATTTATTGAGATCTCATTATTATCCTCATTTACTTCAATATTCTGATGAGTACTCATATCTAGGATTTCTTCTAGAATATCCATATTTTTAACTGAGTCATTTATTGATTATTTCTTTTTTTTTTATGATTTTTATCTTTGGAACTAAATGGTCTATCACACTTCTGGCATGTCCCAAACTCATTAGTGACAACTTACTGCATTTAGTAGAGCATCTGCAGCTGGTATATGTGACTTATTCACTTTCTTAGCATTTATAAATGCATTTGGTAACTGATTTGCTATATTTGCAAATGAATTATCTTCTAAACTTCAAGTTCACATTGATCTGTACTGGGATCTAAATGAGACAATAATGATGCCTTCCATGTAATTTCTTTTTCCAACTTTTTAATTCCTCCCCATAATGTTGGAAAATTTGTCATATTAAAATGACAATCAACAAATCTTGCAGTAAGTACATCACCCGTCAAGGATTCAAGATATTTGATAATTGATGGAGAATCATATCCAACACATATTTCTAACTTCCTTTAAGGACTCATCTTAGTACGTTATGGTGGAACAATTGGAACATATACTACACATCAAAAAAATCTTAGATGAGAAATATTTGGCACATGGCTATAAGCTAATTGTAACGGTGAGTACTTATGATAAGCTATTGGCCTAATGTGTACAAGTGATACCGCATGCAAAATAGCATGTCCTCATACAAATGTAGGAGGTTTAGCTCTTATAAGCAATGGTCTAGCAATTAACTGCAAACGTTTTGTGAATGATTATGTTAAACCATTTTTTGTATGAACATGAGCTACATGATGTTCAACACTTATCCCAATTGACATACAATAATTATCAAAAGCTTGGGATATAAATTCACCAGCATTATTAAGACTAATGGTCTTAATTGTATAATCAATAAATTGTGCTATTAACTTAATTATTTAAGCAAGTACTCTTGCAAATGCAATATTTCGACTTGATAATAAGCACACTAATGAGATTCGAATTCCAAGCAGAAGCGTGTGAATTGGGTCTAGTTTCGTTTTCAGGGTGAAAGCCTCGAAATCGAAAAAGGCTTAGGCATTTCCTAGCAACACAAGACATGCTAGAAAGATGAGAAAAGTTATAGCAGCTACATGAAACCAAGTCGCTCTTTCTAGAATACTTGCTGGCATGCGAGACGAGACTAGAACCAAGGCCAAGGGTAGGAACTCCATCAACAGGAACTCTATCATCAACCAATAGGCCAGAAGCGGAAATGGAAGCTGAGGAGCTCTCATAAGAATCCAACTAGAAAGCGGTTCTTACTTAGGTTTCAGGGAATCCCTAAAAAGCCCAGGTCAAGACTAGACTAAGAGNCTCATAAGAATCCAACTAGAAAGCGGTTCTTACTTAGGTTTCAGGGAATCCCTAAAAAGCCCAGGTCAAGACTAGACTAAGAGTAGGTGTGGTTAAAACCAATCCAATAGTGCTTCTTATGCTTTGCATCCTACAAATCGATTTTTACATAAACAAAATCAGTATACTAAAACAGAATATATGTAGAATAAACATGTGAAATAACATGCTCTAGAGAAAAGAAAGAACCATTCTCACCTTTGTAGATTCCCAAGCTTCTAGAATGATCCTCTCGATATTCCAACAAACGACTCCTCTTACGATCTTGAACACGAACGTCTCCTCGAACAATCTTGAACATGACCACGAGAATAACCTTGTTATTCTCAAGGATTTCAATAGAAGGATGGGTGGTATCTAACTATTTAAAGAGGGTGTGGAGGAAAAACATTTGGGAAGGTAGAGAGAATTTCTTTTTGTGGCTTAAGAAAAATTTTGCACAATAAATGCTCTCTTTTTAAAAGGGCCATGAGGAAGATTTTATATAGAGAAGGGTCAACCCCTTTCTCCAAGCCTTTTTCCAATTTTCCTTTGTATACAATTAATTAAATAATACTTATTTAATTAATCAATACATTAACTAAATAACTATTTATACATTAAATCCAATTTAACGTATATATATTTAATTATCATAAACATTGTATGTCTATGTGCAACGCTTTTCTATTTCTTAATTAATTCTTTGTGAATCTAATTCACTTGAATTAATTATTTGAATCTCATTCAAATGTTTCTTTCCAACTTAATTTAACTTATAGATCACATCCATAATCAATTACATATTAATCATATTAATATACAATTTTTCTCAAATTGATTTGAACAATTCAAATCATTTAGTGAACTAACAAGGGGACCTGGTGAACCTATAGATCAGAAGCTCTAACAATATGAAATTAATTGACTAAACTCATTAACCAAGTTAATCAATATTTGTTAACTGTGGATACACTCCACTAAAGACCCACACCTACATTTTTCTCACTACAGATATATTTTTGTGTCCACGGATATAGACCAATAACAACAAGTTAGTCTTTCACGAGTGTTCATAACTCCAGCTGGACCAAATTACCGTTTTACCCTTAGGTTACATCTGACTTCTTAAGTATCAGTACTCCTCTAATGAACAACATGTTTATGGTCAAACCAATAAACAGAAACCCATCTCGGGCCAATGAGAGGGTAGGGCTTTTTGTTCAAGTCTTGGAGACACCACTTAAGGGAGCACTCATCTACTTACCCTGAAGACGAGAATGAGTGAATTCCATCTTGTATTATTATATTCTCAGCTCCCTACTCAGTCTTATCCTCAAAATGCTAGGCTTATTAAGTCGGCGAATTGGCCACACCCATACAAATCAAAGGACAATCCCTTGTGAACATGAGTTCATAATATACTCAAGATTAAGACTAAGTTGCCTAGGTCATCCTAGTGAAATAGAAACATAACTAGTTGACGGTGTTACATCTAATGGTTACTATTTCGCAATCCGGTCTTATGCAAACTCATTGCATAGGATACCCCCACTCGCATATCACCTATACGAACGTGTTGGATCATTGCGTTTGTATCAAATACAAAGTGGGTCATAGTGTTACCAGGATAAGGTACCCAGCCTTATCCCCATACTATAGACCCTTTAGGTTGTATTAAACATTGATCCCTGTATGTCTCCACATACATAGTTAAAGACTCGTGAGGCAGCCTTGTATGTTATTTTATTGGATTTGAGGTTATTAAGACAAAATAGAAAACAACACAATAACATTTATTGAATTAACATATATAACTCTTTATTGATGACGGTCAATTAATAACACCTACTATCTATAAGTTTTAGGGCATAAAACCCAACACACATGTGTGATCATCCGCTAGATACGTATATTAATACCATAAAATATCTAAATTGCCCACTTGGTGGGTTAATAAGTCCACATATATCACCGTGAATTTGTTCTAAAAATGTAGGTGATTCAGTCCCCACTTTAGCTGGTGATGGTCTAATTATTGATTTTCCTTGAGAGCAAGCATCAATGATAATGCATTTGATTGAAGAATCTTCTAGCTCTTCAATGGGTGTCCATTTGAATTCTCAATAATTTTTCTCATCTTTATATACCCTGGATGACCTAATCTATTATGCCAAATTGTAAATATGTATGGATTTATGAACTTCAGATTCATTGTCGCATATGTTTCAATTACTCGTATATGAGTATAATATAATCCATAAGATAAAGTAGGCAAATAATCCAATATACGTTTTTCATATGAGACAGTAGATATGATATAAAGATACTATTTTTTGATCAGTCTGACGTATATCTTTAAAACTAAGTGAATTTCTCTTTAATTGACTAGAGAACAATGTATTGTCAATTGTAAATTTTGTTCCTCTAGGCAAAATATTATTACTTTTCCAAAGTCTTCAATCAATTTTGCAAAACCTAATATCATATTGACTTTTGCTTCCATCATTGTCATTTCTACTTGTAAGTATTGTATAAGTAGTTGCACTGTCTGTCAAACATATATCTTCGTTACTCATTTTTTAGTCACCAAACATATGAAAATGATCCGGGTTTCTTCATAAAAAAAATAATTACAATAGGAAAAATAACATTTGAAATATGTAAAATTTAATATTAACCAAGGAAAAAAACATAAAAAAGGGATAACATTAATACTAAATATTCTCAAAATCAAAAGAAAAGTTTATTATGCCATCAACTGTGCCAATTTTCTCTTCAGAAGATCTGAAAAAATGTACCACATTCAAATTTGTTATATTGGATGAGTAAAATATCTCATTATACTGGTATGCAAAATTTGCTTCCACATTTCCCCCTTTTTCCTTCATGGAGGCTTGATAGTGATCAACTAAGTGTTTTGACCTATGATAGGTACGTGACCATTACCTAGTCATTCCACATCAGAAGCATTTATTTTCAACACTTTTTGAGCTCTTATCTTATAGAGTTTTTTTATTTGTGATCATCATTTTGTGTGGTTCTTTTGAAATTTGAATGATTAGAACGACCACCAAGGAAATAATTATTATTTATGCCCTTGCCACGATCACGAACTCGACCGCGACTACAACCTAAATCACGATTATTAACATCCACAACATTTACTTTAGGGAATGGTATTGTTCTAGTTGGTCGAGATTCATGATTTTTCATCAATAACTCGTTATTTTTTCAGCCACGAGAAGACATGAAATTAGTTTAGAATATTGTTTAAAACCTTTCTCTCGATATTGCTATTGTAGGAGCATATCCAAAATGTAGAAAAATATCTTCTCTTACATATTAATTTAAAATTTTGGAGCTTTAAGTGCATCCATTGAGCTTTAAGAAGAAAAATTGTTTTATGATCATCACATATTTATGGCATCCAGGTGTATTTTGGCATCAAGCACTAATGACAAATAATTATTATAATTAATATCAAATGCTACAAATTCTAATCTTATAATATTTTTATAGTAACACTATTATAAAATATTATATTTATATTAAAATTTTAATATATATCAAATATGTAAAACAATGTTTAATTTATTAATTATAACAAAGAGAGAAAAATCGACATACCTTTAGCGAGGAAAATGATAGGAGCTCGTGTTGATAATGTGTTATGAACTTGAGGAGCACAACGGGATTACAAATACCAATAATATTAAAATAAATATAATATAATATAATAATAAAATAAAATAAATATAATATATAATTATATGAAATAAATAACAAAAGTAAATAAAATAAAAATGATGGATTTCTCCACTTTCTCCAATCTTTTTGGATTTTACTGGGTGTATGTTCCAAAACCCACCAAACATCACTATTTATAGGCAATTTGGCAAATAGGAGGTGGATTACATGGACACTAATAAAGCATAATGTTGAGACACATGGACAACACTTTGGGAAATTAGGGCATGACACATGGTCAATGAACACTATACATGAACATTTAATGGGCATCTATTATCATCATACTTATAATAGAAACATTTTTAAAGAACCGCAAATATAGTAAAATCTATTCACTTTATCATTGATAGACTCCTACAAGCTACATAATCTATCATTGATAGACTCCGAGAGTTGAATCTAAATTTGTCCATCTTTACAAATTATTTTGCATTGTGCTATATCTACTAATATTTTAGGCATGAGTACTATGACCTTGTTGGGTAACCATTTCGGCCTCATTTGTGATTTTTAGTTTTTGAAAATTAAGTCTATTTCCTCCCATTTCATACCATGATTTGCATGTTTTTTAAGTATAATAGTCGAATTTTTAGCCAGATTCAAACAACAAAAACAAATTTTTAAAAGCTAACTTTTTTAATTTTCAAAATTTGACTTGGTTTTTAAAACATTGGTAAAAAGTAAATAATAAAAAAATAAATTTGGAGGTGGAAATAATGTCTACATATTTAGTTTTTAAAAAAAAACTAAAAAACAAATGTCTCGTCTAATAACCATTTTAGTATTTAATCTTGTTATTTGAAAATTAAGTCTATTTTCTACTCATTTCTTATAATTTGCATTTTTTTTAAGTAATGGTTGAATTCTTAGCTAAACTCAAAAAACAAAAACAAGTTTTTAAAGACTACTTTTTTTATTTTTCAAAATTTTGGCTTGATTTTTTAAACCATTGGTAAAATGTAGATAACAATAAAGAAATTTGGAGGTGGAAGTAGTATCTATAGACTTAATTCTTTTAAAAAACAGAAATAAGAAACAAAATCGTTACAAAACGGGACCTTCATTTTTTTTGTTTTTGAAAATTAAGTCTATTTTCTTTTATTTACTTACCATGGTTTGTAACAATTTTAAGTAGAAGAGTTGTCTTCTTAGCCAAATTCCCAAAAACAAAATATGTTTTCAAAAAATTATCCTTTTAAGTTTTCAAATTTTAACTTGGTTTTTAAAAATACGGATAAAATGTAGATGTCAAAGCAAGATATTTAAAAGTGAAAAAATATTTATAGGCTTAATTTTCAAAAACCAAACATAAAAAATAAAATGGTTATCAAATTAGGCCTATATATGCAATGATCACTATTTGTAACTAGGGGTTTCTACATAGAAGGTCTAAAAAATGTCCTATATTTCATAAATGTCTTAAAATTTGAATTCTTTAAAAGATGACTTTTAGTATTAATTTTGGACAATTATACTTTTTTTTTCATTTATTTATATCTAGTTTATATATATATATATATTTCTCAATTTACAAAGCTACCTTAATAATGAAGAAAGAAAATGCATTTATTATGGAGAGAGAAAATGAATTTAATATAATTTTTTTTCTTATTTTCAATTAGAGATGGAAAATGTATTTATTATATATATTTTTTTCATTTTTCAATTAGAAATAGAAAATGTATGATTTTATTTTTCATTTCTCGGTTTCTTTGATTTTTAATATTATGTGATATATACCCTTATTTGATTTTTAATATTGTGTGATATATACCCTTTTTTGTTTTGACTATTATTTGTTTTAATGTGATATATTCCATTGTTTATTTGATATCACTTGTGACAGTGATATATTCCCCGATGTTTTGATATATATATCAATATACATTCAAACATTGTCAATATACCTTGAAACATATACAAATAAATTGATACAACTCTCATTTATATCAAATAAACTATTATATATATCACAGTATGTATTTTCCAATTTGGAGAGAGAAAATGCATTTAATTAAATTTTATTTTTTATTTACGTTGGTTTTCACGTATCAACTTATTGATTTTTTTTTTACGGATTCATGGTTATTTTAAATATACATTATAACATTTTATTAGGTATTTGGAAATATTCTAACAAATATATGAAATATCCTATAGTTAAATTAGAAATTGACTCAATGTTTGACATAAATCACAATATAAACCAATATATAAAATATAAATATACCACAGTATATAAATCTTCGCACATTTCATTTACATCACAATATATATATCATATATACCATCTAGGTAGCTAGAAATCACAACAATCAAAATTTGTATATATCATAATACATGAAGTCTAAATAAATAAATAAATAAAACTCTCGTTTATATCAAGTAAATGAATACATATATCACAGTATATATCAAATTTCATACAAAAGCTAAAAAAAAGAGAGAAAAAGTACATATATATATATCATAGTGTATATAGAAAATAGGAAAATAAAATAAAATTAAAAGTTGAATCAAGTCTGTTGTACGTCTGCTCGGAGTCCATCATCGTCGTTCGCCCACTCCGAGTCCCTCATTGCCGTTCATCTGCTCCTAGTCCGACCGCGCATCGATTTGTCCCACGCGGGTCGTGTCGTTCTGTGTTCGTCTCGTCGTCCGTCTCTTACTTGTAACTCACACTACTGGAAGGAGAAAAAATAAGGAGAGGGAAGGAGAAGAGAGAGAGAGGAGGAAGAAATAACCTTAAAACATAGGAAGAGAGAATGCATACATGAGAGAGAAAACACGCATGAGAAAGAAAGAATAATATATATATATATATAAGTGTGGGTTAATTATAAATAACTACTTACATCAGTGAAAATAAAGAGGTCAATAAACTCTTTTTTATATATATAGAAAATGAAATGCGAAGACATTAACCTAACATGGATCTATTTTGTAGATGTTTAAAAACCCCTTGTAACTATTTTTATAAATCTATCCAACTCAGATTTCAATATCTTAGTTTAAAGAGAAAAAAAGAAAAGAAAAAGAAGATTTCAGTATTATCGTTGACGTGACATTTAATCCATTTGTAATGGGGAAAAATTAAGAGGCCACGTGTCACAGTTGATTGCTCAACTTTCAATGACTCCATATCTTTGAACACCTCCATGCATGCAGCCACGTACGTAACACATCAACAAAATCCCTTTCTCTCTCCTACCTCTCACTCTCTCTCTCTAAACTCATACTCAGAGATTCTCATTTCCATTTTTTTCCATCCCGCAAAATCTCCAATTCCCATTATCAAACCGATAACCAAATCAAAACCCAGAATCAAAGACGGCATGGTCAAGCTAGTTTCCGCCAGGGATTTCAGAGTGTACGGCCCTCGGCCGGTCCGGAACCGGGCGGAGTACATCAATGCCGGCCTCTACTTGTTCGCCACTGTTCTTCTTCTTGGGGGCTTCGTTGCTCAGCTTTCCCGAGAACCCATGTCCGGTTTGGCTCTAATTCTGTTCGCCACTGCCCTAATTACGATCGTTAATTTGCACGATCTCTTCGCCCATCTCGCCGGAATTGATTACCGGTTGCCGCTGCTTGTTCAGTATGATGCACAGCTTCTTTTTGTGGAATTTTCGGTTCCGTTTCTTCAGGCGATTGGGTCGTTGCTCTTGTCTTTGGGTGCTCTGTTTCTTCTAATTCAGGTCCCTATTAATCGTTTGCTTGCTTCCTCCGATTCTTTTAATTTTCTAGGTTAATAATATACTATTTTCGCTTTTGGAATTTCATATTTGTTGAACTAACAAAATTGCACTTGTCGATCTTGATGAGAATGTTTGAGGGGCTGGAGAATTGGTTTAATGAGATTTGCTGTGTGCTAGTTTGATTACTCTTGTTCTCTTCTATTGTAAGTCTTGGATTTTAGAAATAGTTTTAGGGTACGAATGAACTCCAACTCCAGGATTTTCTCTGTATCAGTGATTCAACTATAGTAACTACTTTCTCTACCTATAAGATAGTCGACATCAGCAACCCTTTTAGAACCATTAACTTCTTTGGGGAGTTTCAAGTTTTCAGGGTAAATGAAGCCAATGCCATTGTCCCTATCGTTAGTTGTGAATCTTTTGATAATTTGGAGCATTGAGTGACTGAGTGAGTTATGTGGCCCGTTTGGCAACATTTCGGTTTCTCGTTCCTTCAATTAATAAAATCAACATTGTGTTTGGTAATTGTTTAACAAAAAAGCGTAAAATGTGTAGTGTTAGATTGGAAGATTTTGTGGTTTTTTCAGCCATAGTTACCCAATTTTCACTTTTTCAATCATTAACAAAAACCGTCACAATGTTTAGTTACCCAATTTTCAGCAATGTTTAGTTGTTCCTGTAGAACAGTGTCGTTGTAAGTACGTGACAATGTTTTGGGCTCACCTGACTTTGTTGTATGCTATCACTCGAGGCCTCGCTCCTCGTACCCCATGTCAAAGACCAGAAGCTATGGCCAAATCAAGAAATCTCACCCTCGGTTTTCAATGATTGCATATTGTAGGAAAACTATTTGATCAACTTCCTTCCGTTCTTAATGTTAACTTTTTACCGCATTCATGTTTGCTTTCCTCCTTCTGCACTTTACAAGAGCTGCCATTCGATTCAATGCTGCAGGAACAAAAGGGACATGATTATTACAAACTAGAAAAGCATGCTTCGAATATGCTTATCGCGGGTCCTGCCTTATGGATGCTTGGATCAATCCTTAACTCATGCCAAATCTATGAGAGGGCCGATGGGCATGTTCAAATCTTGCAACAGAGTGTCCATATTCCATTTTTAATTGGAAGCTTGCTGTTCTTCGTTGCAGCAGTACTCAATAGATATGAGCAGGCCAAGTTAGCCCATCACGGACTCAGACTTCTGGTAGGTGACACTGAATATGTAAACTTTACTGTCAATAGTGAAAATTTGAGATAGTGTTTATGTTACATTATATAATTTCTTGCATATACTTTATAGCATTAACATGTTAGGTTACATTTACATTCTGATATTCCTATATCACAATCTAAGCAGATTGTCCTTCTTTGAGTAAAAGTGTATGTTAAGTCTAATTTTGTTAGGTTTAGAGTAAAGATTCATACCTTCTGCACAATCATATTTCTTTAGTACTTTTTAGTTTCTTTATTTCCTTATCAGGTACAGGTAAAATGGAAGGGCAGTTTGGTAGGATATTATGTTTATGTATACTTAATTTAATGATGACCCAATGTTCTATATTTGTGATTATGAGTAGTAATCCAAGAAGAAATCTCGACACTGAGTCTATTCATTTTGTTTGCATATGTTTACTCTTACTAAACCTTGTCAAAAAATGAATAAACAACGCATTTAACAAATTCTATTGCAAGAGGTTATTTGTGACGGGGAGCATAACTGATTGAACTGTAATGTTAGTCCTACCTTTTTCTCCACTCTTTCAACTAAAAACGCTTGCCATGCCACACAAAGGAAAAAACCTCGCACTAGATTATGGTTACACAATCAATAATGATATAATGTCGATGATGTCAGGTACACAAATCAAAATATATTGATGAATGAAACTAATAAAAGCCTAGGAACCAAGTAGGAACTAGAACCATAGTAGTTCATGTTATTTTGCTGTACTCTACAAACTAAAGTGTTATATTCATCTAAAAAAATGGTTGCACATGTTTGCTTCATAATGGATGGCATTCTACTAAAGTTTCATGTGTTGACGAGGATGTGAATGCAGGGTAAAAACTGGGTTTGGTTAGGTATCTTTGGGAGCTTATCACTCTTGTTAGGCGGATTGTCAAATGTGCTTAAGGTGTTCAAGATGCAGCAGTTTGAGGGACTGCGACTTGAAAAGCTTCGTGGAGGGGCAAATGAACGGCTTCTCGAAGAGAGAGAAGGCAGGATTCCCCTAATTCTAGAGGATCAGGGGAGGAGAAAACGACATGTCGATGAAGAGAAAGGAAGGGAAGCCAGATCGACCCCTTATAAAGACGTCCTCGTAGGCCAATCTTCCTGAACTTCTTTTTCCCTCTTCCACTTCCATGCCTGACCCCTGCAACTGCACTTGATCAGGCTCTGCAAAGTACCTCTTGTTACAGAATATTGTGTGCATTTGCATATAAAATTTATGAGATTATGATTGATGTGTATGTTTATAGAAGTTCATAGAATAGACATTGTTGATATATTTGATGTCTGATCTCTTGTTTGGTTGTTTCTGTTTGGACATTGAACTTAACTGTCATTGTGATGTGGATAGACTGGTCAGAAGGATGGGTTTAAGTTTAACCGACTCTTGAAATAGTGGGGAGTGTTTTTATCTGCATAGATAGTGTATGTTCAAGGCATATCAACGAAGAAACATTACTCCGAGTCCTTTTCTTCTTTTGGCCATATTTGTTTTAAGATGTTATGTAGGTTGTCTCTTCATTTGATGGTTTTTGGAAATGCTGTTTTTGTCAAATACTTTTCTTATGTGGAAAATTTCGTCGGTAGTTTTGCTGCAGATCTTTTCCTTATTTGTGGGAGAGTATTTTTGGTAGTTAGGGTCTTTTAAGGTATCCGCTGTGCTTATTTAAAGACCTTCAGTTTTTGGTTTATGATTTGGCCGTTTCACGAAAGAATTCTAAGTGATGTCGTTGTGTGAAGACACTCTTGACCACGAACTTGTGGCTGTGTCGATCTTTGAAGGTTTTGAAGATTGTGTTATGGTAAGGTTGGAGACACACTCCAAGTACATTGTGCTTCGTATACTAATGGAGAAGGGATTCTTCGATCTGTTAGATTTTATTTAAATTTAGTATTATCATTAATATAGTTTATATACATTATCTATTATTTTATCTTTTAGGGCTATTATTTTATTAAGTTAATTAAGCAAAAATAGTTTCTAAATTAAATAAGATATAATTAATAGATAATTTTGTAATAAAACATTTTGATAGGAGGTCTGTATAAAGAGAAAAATTCTAGGGATGGGTTCTCATTAGGTTTTAGAGAAAAAAATAATCCGAGATCGTTTATCATAGATCAAGGTATATTGTTCTAGTTAATGTTATTGTGAAAATCATCTCATTCAAATATTTTGACATTTATTGTTTTATATAGTATTAGAGTTTTATCGTACCATCGTGAAGTTAATTTACATGTGGTATTAAGAATTGTGATTTTTTCAATTTATTGTACGTCTTTTATGTTTTCGCGGAAAATAATAGTATTTGTGAATTAAGAAGGCTTCTGCGATTTGTTACCATTCGGAACGTCCATATTGCATATGATATCTATAAATTAAAGTTTCCATTAGCATGCACTAGTCGTGGCAATTGAGAACTTAAAATCATCTGGGACAGGCAAAGTAAATATTAAATAAATTTATGCTATATTTTCTTTTGTATATCACAACAGTAAGATATTAATTCGTGATGTTTGTAAAAGGTTAAGGATTAGTAATCCATTTTAGAAATCGAATTGACGGGTTTTTGGAGTTAGCTTACCCTTGTAGAATCACGACCCTTTAGGTTTAATGTTAATGTATTATATCCCAAGAAATTTAAATTCTATCAAGTTCAGTAAAGTAAATTATGTGTTCATTTTATGCTTATGTATTAAATTATGTGTTTATTTTATCCTTATGCATTATGTATACCATGAATAAAGTATGTTTTTATCCTTGTAATTTAAATCACACAATGAAATGTATAAAGTTTTCATATTTCGTTGATAGAATTATTTGCAATATTAATGTTTTGTAAACTGTATGATATAAATTACTTGGAATTATGTTATTTTGATATTTGAATAATTTGATAGTTACCAAAATGGTCAAATTAGTAAGTTTCATATAGATATCAAAATGAAAATTAAAAAACAAAGTTGTAGTACTCAACGGAAAATCATTTTTATCTTTTGATTTAACAAAAATAAAGATAAAGATAACCACTATCAATTATTTATGTTTTTCAAAATTCAAATTATTGCTTATTTTGAATTCAAATTTTTTAGACTAATGTTATGCAACATTTATGTATTTTATATGATTGGATTATCCTATTAAGTTTAGAAGATAATAAATTATGCATGTTTAAATTTCACGTTTATTATATTTTATATGTTATGTATATATACGAGAATAATTTAAAGTATGTATTTTTTTGTGATTATTTTTTTTTTATAATTTGTATAGTATAAATAATTTGTTAGTCACCAAAGTGGCTAAATCGGTAAGTGTAAGTTCAATAGATATCAAATTAAAGATAATTTAATTACTCATATTTGTAATTGTTTTATTATGATATATCTTAATTTGTTAATCGCCAAAGTGGCCAAATCAGCAGGTCTTATAGAATTCTATTGATAATGTTTTGGAAATTAAGGTGATAAATTATTTGTGGTTATTTTATTATGATATCTATATTATGAATAATTTGTTAGTCAACAAAGTGGCCAAATTAGTAAGTTCAATAGATATCAAATTAAGTTTAACCCGATTACTCATGTTTATGTGATGCTAATGAAGAAGATGTTATTATGAAACATCAAAGATATTATCATGAGTATATTGATTTTCATTATTATAAAAAATTTTGGATTGTCTAAAGGTTTGATTAATAGTTTTGTAATTTTGAACCTTACTGTGATTAATTGAGGTGTTTGGTTAGATATTTTTAGTATATCCAAAGGTAACTAATGTATCTAATTTGACCATTTTAATTACCAATTATGTGAAATTAAATTCAGCTAGTATGTATTTTGTATATTGTTGTATCTTCTAAAGAAGAATTTCAATATATGCTTAATGATTATTTAATATTATCTGTATCTAAATTATATATTTAAGTTTATTTCTTAAAGCAATAATGTATAAACATATTTATTATGTATTTAGTATCTGCTTCCGTTCCTCTTCATTCACAAGCTACGTCTATAATCAAGTTTAATGGGCTCAATTTTCCTGATTAGTGCGAAGAAATCTGATTCTATCTTTGTATTTTGGATTTTGATTTAGCACTTTAAGTGAGAAACCTGCCGCACTTACTAATGCTAGTAGTGCAGAGGAAATATCTTTTTATAAAGTTTGAAAAGGATCAAATAAATCGAGCCTAATATTTATGCAAATGACTATAAAAAACAATATCAAGTCCATAATTAAAAAATAAATTGAAAATGCTAAAGATTTTATGAAATTTATGAAAAAATATTCTTAGTTTGAGTCGACTGATAAATTACTTGTTGGAACACAAGTGAGTACCTTAACTACCATTAAGTTTGATGGTTCTTGTACTATGCAAGATTTGTAAAGAATGAAATCTTTCCAAATTTTATTTTTGTCAGTCTTGGAATTTGTGTAGATTGTAGTAAGGGAAAATAAACAAAACACATAGTTAATAAAGTAGCCACAAGAAGCTTATAGCTCTTTGAAATTATACATGTATATTTGTAGGCCTTTTGGTGTTCCATCTTTTGGTAGAGAAAAGTATTCCATTACATTTATTGATGATTTTTCATGTTATGAATCTATCTACTTGTTACATGAAAAATCTCAAGCGATAAATGTCTTAAAGGTATTTATCAATGAAGTTGAAAGACAATAAGATAGAAAGGTGAAAACCGTAAGATTTGATAAAAATGATGAATATTATAGAAAATATGATGAGAATGGATAGTGCTTTGGTCTATTTGCTAGATTCCTAGAAAGTTATGGTATATGTACTCGATACATAATGGCAAGAACACCACAACAAAAATGGTGTTGCAAATAAGTATAATCGTACATTAATGAACATAGTTGGGAGTATGTTAATTAACTAATCTTAACCTATATCTTTGTGGATGTATGTATTAAGAACCTCTTAATACTTATTAAACAGGATTCCTAGTAAGTCAGTTTTGAAGACACCTTTTGAACTATGAACAGGAAAGGAATCTAGTTTAAGACACTTGCATATTTGGGGGTAAAGGATTAAATCCCATAGCAGAAGTGTTTAATCGATTTTTGCCCATTTTTTGTTATATAATAAATACATAACAAAAAATAAAATCTAAAACAAGTTTTCTATAGGATTGAAGGGAAGAAGAATAATACCTTTGCAGAAACTCTTTAATGAATCTTCTCTCGGTCTCGAAGACAAATAATACGAACTATTCACGAGCAAGACAAGAACGCGACCAAAGATTTTCTCCACTATTCTCTAGGAACAAGGGGATTTTGGGATCCTTTATGGAAAGACAGAGAGAAAAACATATAGTGCTTTTCTTTGAATCTCTTTATAAGAGTATACAACGTGCATGCAGAAGCTATCTGGATTCTAAGCACTCTAATTACATTAACTTTAGGATTAAAGCATGCATGTTCATAATATAAAAGTAGGGTTTGAGAAAACAACCTTTGTAGAAATTCAAAATTGGCCCAATATTTTGTGTAATTTAGATCATGAACTCGTCGTGGACCATTGCATGGAGTTGTTCCCACTATTTTTCAATCTTAAAACAGATCGTGAGATCCAATTTATGGTGAAATTGAAGGAAATTTTGGGCTTGAGAGTGGTTTTGGTGTATAATTTTGGAAGAACAACTTTTTCTTCAAAATTTCAACTTGCATGAAGATTTTTCTAGCCAAATTTTCTTCTATTTATAGAAGAAACACATGCAATCAAATTGCATGTAATTTTCACACCAAATAAACCACTAATTAGTGGGATTAAGTGTTAGGAAGTGGAAAAAGTGGAAAAAATCCACTAAACCTAATTCCATTTAAAAAATTTATTTTCAAAAAAATCAAATCAATAAAAGTTTTAATTTAAAAAAAAATTAATTTCTTAAAACAATTTTAAATAAAATTAATTTTAATAATTAAGTAAATAATTTAGTTAATTAAATTAATTTATTATAAAATATTAACTTGATTTAAACACCAATCCTAAACATGAATCACTATTCATGTGTAATATTTAAATCATATTTAAATTTCTACAGCTCTCCAATTTGTTTAATTCAACAATTAAACTATGATAACATCAATTATATTACATATAATTAACAATAATTTCCTATACTGAGTTTGAACGTTTCAAATTCTCTCATCACACTGTCCTAAGATTTAGTCCGTTATGAGCTAGTAAGGGGGCCTATTGGACCTAAGATCATGAGCTTCAATGATCTGATATTAACCAGCTAAACTCTTTAACTTAATTAACCAACATCGTTAACTATCAGGACATTCCACCAAAGCCCATTAGCTGCCCTCACTGTAGATATATTTATGTCCACTTGATATAACCATGATTAACAGGTCGATCTTTCACAAGTTGTTCGTAATTACAGTTGGGTCAAAATTACAATTTTACCCTTGTAATTACATCTTGCTCATTAAGTCTCACTGATCCTCTAATGAACAATTGGTTTGTGGTCCAACCACCAAACCGAGTCCCTCTCGGGCCAATGAGATGGTGGGACTTCTTGTTCAAAACCTGGAGTTAGCACTTAAGAGAACAACCTATTTACTATCCCTAAAATCAGGTAGAAGTAAATTCCATCTTGCGAGACTATGTGTCCAGCTATCTACCCGGTCTTACCCCTAAAATGGGAGGCTTATTGAGTCGGTGATGTTGAGCCACTCTCATCTATGCAGATTACATAATAATCCCAAATCAACAAGAGTTCATAGTTAGCTTAGAATTAAAATCGAGTTACCTAGGTCATCAAATTGAAGTAGTCAATCTTATCAATAAATGATATTATAAAGTAAAAGTAACTATTTCGTGATCTGGTCTTATGCAAACTCAATATATAGAATGCCGTCACTCGCATGTCTCCACGTGAACGATTTAAGATCACATCGTTTGCATCAAATACAAAGTGGGCCGCATCCATAGTGTTCCAGGTTAAGGTACCCAGTCTTATCCCTATACTATAGGTTATTTTGATTATTATTTCGAACTCAATCCACTTTTATGTCTCCACATAAAGTTCAAGTATTCATGCTATAACTAGAGGTTTTTAGTTTATTATATTTAGGATTAAAATATGCAATTCACTTATTCAATAACATTTTTACTAAATAACCTCAGTAACAACTTTATTGTAAAATAGAATGTTTAATGTTTACAAACCACGAGTTTTAGGACATATAACCCAACAAACTCCCACTTGACTAAAACTCCAATGAGGTTCTATATATACAATGTTGAGTGTGAGAGAAAAACATAAATACATTAAACTAGGGCATCACATACCCATGACTTCTCCCACTTGCCCTTGATTTACATAACTCGTAGTCCTAGACTTACTAGGTGACCCTCTAACACTTTAACTGTGAGGGTCTTAGTAAATAGATCAACAATGTTGTCTTCTGAGGCTATCTACATGATGATCACATCTTTTCGATGTACGATCTTTCGGATGAGATGGTATTTGCGCTCAATGTGCTTTTCACGCTTATGGTTTCTAGGTTCTTTAGAATTGACAACTGCTCCACTATTATCATTGTAGGGATCGGATCCCAAGCGAAACATGAGAACACCTAACATCTCAAAAACTGATTTTTGAATAAACAAATACAATGTTCTAAAACATAACATATGAAGGATAAACATATGAAATAACATATTTTGAGAAGAGAGACTAAAAAAGAACCATTCATACCTTTGAAAATTCCCGAGCTCCATGAAAAATTCTCTCGATCTTGGCACAAACTTCTTCTAAATTGAACTTGGACATGACCACAAGAATAACCTTGTTATTCTCAAGGATTCCAATAGAAGGATAGGTAGTATCCAAATAATTGGAAGAGGAAGAGGTATAGAAAATTTTCTTAGTGAGTAAAAAGAAGATTTGTGTTTTGATGGCTAGGGTAAATCTCACAAAAATAAATTCTTACCCTAAAAGGGCCATAAGAAAGAATTTATATGGAGAAGAGTGTCTTTCCCAATTTACCCTTGTGCTATTTAATAAATTAGCACATTAATTAAATAACCATCTATACATTAAATCCAATTTAACGTATATATAATATTAACCTAAACAAACATCGTATGTTTATTTGCATTCCCTCTCAATTAATTTAACTAATTAATTCTTTATGAATCTAATTCATTTAAATTAAGTATTTGAATCTCATTCAAATATTTCTCTCTAACTTAATTAAACTATAGATCACATCTATAATCAATTTCATATTAGTCATATTAATATACAATTTTCTCAAATCGATTTGAACAATTCAAATCATTCCTCTTTGATATCCTTTAGTGAGCTAACAAGGGGCCTGGAGGACCTACAGATCAGAAGCTTCAATGATATGAGATTGATTGGGTAAACTCATTAGCCAAATTAATCAATATTCGTTAGTTGTGGGTACACTCCACTAAAATCCACAGATGCAATATTCTCATTATAGATTTATGTATGTGTCTAGGGATATAGACCAATAACAACAAGTTAGTCCTTCACGAGTGTTTGTAACGCCAACTGGGTCAAATTATCGTTTTACCCTTGGGTTACCTCTGACTTCTTAAGTATCAGTACTCCTCTAATGAACAACCGGTTTATGGTCCAACCAATAAACAGAAACTCCTCTTAGGCCAATGAGAGGATAGGGTCTTTTGTCCAAGTCTCGGAGATACCACTTAAGGGAACACTCATTGTTGGATTTTATGTCCTAAAACTCATGGTTTGTAAACAATAAACTCATTCTGTAAATCAATAAAGTTTTTATTGAAGTTTGATTCAATAAAGTTGTATTGAATATATGAATTGCTTATTTCGTTATAGAAATAAATCCAATAAACTAAAAGATCCATGACTATTACATGAATACTTGAACTTTATGTAGAGACATAATAGTGGATCAGGTTCGAGTAAATAGTCTAAATGATATATAGTATATGAATAAGGTTGGGTGCCTTATTATGGTAACACTATCAGATGCGGCTTACTATGTAGTTGTTACAAGGAGTTGTAAAGTGAAGGAAATCGGAATCACAATTTTCGTGAGTAGCGGAAGCAAGACTATTCCAAATTACAATCATGAATCAACATATCATTTATAGTCAACTTCAATACAAGTGGTTATACAATTTACATAGAAATTACAGCGTAAAACAACAAATGTACAGAGGGAAAAACTGTACTAACAATGGCAGAAGCGTCTCCACGCTCCGATGCGCGACTCTGATTGAACAACTGCAACCACGAAGGCTCGATCTACATGACCACAACATCGCACGAACACTTCGCACTTGTCCTCAACGATCTCCTCGGTCACTATCTCCTCTGCAACATGAACGAACATTGTGCTTGTCCTCAACGACACGAACGACCTCCACAGCACCACGAACGGCCTCTAGAAAACCTCGATGATGTCGAGTTGAGCCTGACACCACCAACAAGGCAACCTTGGTATTCTTAGTGTGAGAATCCAGATGGTAGGCTCTGTTCGGACTTAGTGTGACGTAGACGCAGGGAGAAAACAACGATAGCATAAACGACTGGGCAAGTGAAGAAGTCGGAGACCTATTGTATAGGTCGATGCCCAATCGTTTAAATAAAGTTATGCGATCGTCTAGCAAAAGTTATGCGATCGTTTAGCTCTATCGTTTAGCTCGGTCTATCGCGTACAGACTCTACACGATCGTTTACCTTGGGCCAGCGATCGTCTAGCAAAGCTATGCGATCGTTTAGTAAACACTGCACGATCACTTAGCTCGCCCAGTATCGTCATTTAGTAAATCTGTATTTACTTGACGACTTCTATGAGTTTCTTTTCACCGGAGAGAAAACTCAAATTCTTTTCAAACTTTTGTGAAAAACTTCTGTAAAAAACCCTTTTTCAAAATAGGAAACCGATTTCCTTTTAAACTCACGGTTACCATGATCCAATAACCACTCACTACTTTGGTTATTTAAAAGAAAAAGTATTAATTATCTAATAATTAATATTATTATAAATATAAATGATAACCAACTTATCATACTACCTATAGTTTTAAATTTCATCTCATGAAAGATATAAATCATAGTTCTTTTTCTATTCCATGGTACTTAATGTAAATCTCATTTACATCAATCCTCCACTAGATGCATCTTATACATCATACCGATTATATCACATATAATCAAAATACCTATTGTCAAATTGAATATTTCAAATCAACACCAAGAACTGATCCTTCAACATGAATCCAAGCTACCAAGGGGACCTCATGGACCTGTAGATCCGAAGCTCCAACGGTACGTGAATAACTGACTAAACTCTTTAGTCATGGGATCCACCATCCATTAACTGCCAGCCACTCCACTAAAGACCGACAGCTAAACTCTCCTTACTACAGATATATTATGTGTCCATCTTAACTAATCAGCAGTGCGACAACCCTTTACAGATCGCTCGTAAGTACAGTTGGGCCAATAACTGTTATGCCCCTGTAGTTACATCTGTCTCCTTAAGTACCACTGATCCCTTTAATGAACATAAATCATAGTCCTACTATGACTGAGTCTTCTTTTC
The DNA here is from genome assembly GCF_009727055.1 of Benincasa hispida. Lineage (NCBI taxonomy): Eukaryota > Viridiplantae > Streptophyta > Magnoliopsida > Cucurbitales > Cucurbitaceae > Benincasa > Benincasa hispida. The sequence goes on from NC_052360.1 coordinate 18,971,662, forward strand.
CAAAGAGAAGCTGTGGTCACTATGTTTAAGCCCTGAAATCAGCCCTTAAGGGAGCAATCTCTCACCGTATCCCTGTTTCGGGAAAAGAGTGAATTTCATATTGTGGATTGAGTTCCCAGCTCCCAGATCAGACAAGTCCCCAAAAAGGTAGGCATATTGAGTTGGCAATCTGACCATTCTTATCCATACTAATCAAAGGACCGTCCTCAAAGGCAGAAGTTCACAAAACACTCAGGATTGAGGTCGTGTCATCTATGGTTGTTTAGGTGAGATGCAAGTTCCTAGTATCAACGACGTTATATACAGAGTCTAGTCATCTCGTGGTCCAGGTCTTATACAAACTCTTTGTATAGGACACCCCCACTCTATGTCTCCATACGAATGGTCAGGATCTACCATCTGTAGTGGTTTACAACACTTGCAAATCTCTACAAAGCGGGCCGTATCCGTAGTGTCACCAGGATCAGGTATCCCACCTTAATCCTTATACTACAGTTCGATTTAGGTTATCACTTAAGGCATGATCCACTTGCATATCACATATACATGCTTAAGTTCACATAAGATAATCAATAAGCTTTTTTTATTAGATATGAGTAAATGCTAGAATTAAATAACACTTATTTTATTCATTGAACAATGTGTATCTTTATAAAACAACGAGACTCCAGGAGAATTAGGACACCAATCCCAACATAAAATGCTACAGATGAAGTGATCTTGATTCGTACATGTAGTAACATGAGAAGTGGGGGGCGTTTGAAGTAATGAGTTTGCGCAAGATTGGACCAAGAAATAAGTCATTCTTATTTTATAACGTTATTTACTATTTAAGACTGACTATTTCAAAACGATGACCTAGGTAACTTGACCTTAATCTTGAGCTAACTATGAACTCCTGTTTATTCGGGATTATCCTTAGATTGGCATAGGTAATGGTTGGCTCAACAACGCTGGCTCAATAAGCCTCCGATTTTAGGGGTAAGATCGAGTAGATAGTTGGGGACATAGTGTGCAAGATAGAATTCACTCCTATCTGCTTTTAAGGATAGTAGAGAAGTTGTTCCTTTAAGTGCTGACTCTGAATCTTGAAACGGGGCCACCCACTCATTGGGCCGAGAGGGACTCGGTTTTATGATCAGATCACAAACTAATTGTTCATTAGAGGATTAGTGGGACTTAAGGAACAAGAGGTAATCTCGAGAGTAAAACAACTTTTTGACCCAGCCATTATTACGAATAACCTATGAAGGGTTAACTTACTAATCATGATTATATCGAGTGGACACAATATATCTACAGTGAAGGGAGTGCAACTCTGAGTTTTAGTGGAGTGATTCAATAGTCAACGAATGGGGGTTAATTTGGTGTAAAGAGTTTAGTTAATTAATCTCGGATCGTGGGAGCCCATGATCTGTAGGTCCACTAGGTCTCCCTACTAGCTCACAAACGGATTAGCCTTAGAGTAGTGTGATAAGTTGATTTGAAACCCTCAAACTAGCATTAAGGGAATTAGTAATTATATGTGATATAATTACACATTTAATTTTGGAATTAAACGAAATTTGAGTATTAATATTTAAGTATGATTTAAATATTAAGTTCATGAATAGGGTTTTAAGAAGGTGGAATTGATATTAAATTAATTTAATATTTGATATTAAATTAATAGAATTAATTAAATTGTTTAATTAATTATTAATTATTAATTTTGAATTAATTTTTGTAAAATTAAAAATTTCAGTTTTGTTTTTTGAAATAAAAACTGAAAATCGTTTTTAATTTTGAAAATAGTTTTCAAAATGAAAAAAAAATGAAAAACTAAAAGTGGGTTTTTCCGACTTTTGGAACCAAGCACCTTACTCATATTTTCACTTCAATTCTAGCTCAATAATGAAGGCAGAGCTGGAATTCATACATAAGGTTTGTTGCTTGAATGTCATGCAATATAAACTTCAGTTCTAAGTGGAAATTAGGCATCCAAAAGGTTGCAATTTTGCTGAGAATTTGTATTTGAAGAAGTATTTTCACACTGTGTAAAACCAGTAACCTCCTCTCCAATTCCCTTTGATTCAAGCTTGTTTTGAGTCCCACGACTCAATCTAAGGCTCCAAGAGAATAGTAGGGAAGACCTTGTGCTGGTTCACAACTAAAGGAAAAGGAGATTGCAGTTGAAGATCATGATTCAAGAAGTACTTCAAAGGTTAGTCTTGAAACTCTGTTTTTTAGTTTATGAGCATGTTAAATTTGAAGCCAAAATTAATGAATTGGAATGCTTAATGATCATGTTTTTCTTCTGTTGCTTGCTTCCTTAATCCAACACTCATCTACTTACCCTGAAGTCGAGAATAAGTGAATTCTATCTTGTATTATAATGTTCCCAGCTTCTCACTTAGTCTTGTCCCCAAAATGGTAGGCTTATTGAGTCAACAAATTGGCTACTCTCACCCATATAAATCAAAGGATAATTCCTTATGAATAAGAGTTCATAATACACTCAGGATTAAGACTAAGTTGCTTAGGTAATCTAGTTGAAATTAGAACCAACTAGTTAACTATTGTGATTGATGCCCTAAATTTCGTGGGTCTTGTAGTTTGTAATTGTAATGTACAAACATTTTATTTAATTAATTTAATAAAATATGAGATATTTTATTTATCATTTAGTAACATTAATCCACAAAACCAATAAATTACCATATGAGGTTATCTTTTGTAGCTTAAACATATTTGTAGAGACATACAGGAGGATCATGTTTAAGTGATAATCTAAATGGTATATAGTAGATGGATAAGGCTGAGTACCTTATCCTTATCCTGGTGACACTACGAATACAACTCGCTTTGTAGATATTACAATTGTTGTAAAGTGCTACAAATGATTTTATCCTGATCATTCATGTAGAGACATATGAATGTGGGTGTTCTATACAAAGGGGTTTGTATAAGTTGAACCATGAAATGACTAGTCTCATTATATAAGATCGTTAATAATATAGACTTACATTTCACCAGGATGACTATAGGTGACATGACCTGAATCCTGAGTGAGTTGTGAACTTACCTATGAAGGTGGTCCTTTGATTTGTATGGGTGAGAGTGGTCAGATCTCGACTCAATAAGCCTACCATTTTGAGGATTCGTCTGATTGGGGAGTTGGGAACACAACTACACAAGATGAAATTCATTCATTCCCTAACATCTAAGTAAATAGATAAATTGCTCCCTCAAAAGCTAATTTTGGGGCTTGAACAATATGACGTCACACCCTTTCAAGGCCCCAAAGGTGTTTGGTCATAGTTGGAATATGACTTATTGTTCATTAAAGGGATCAGTGGTACTTAAGAAGTTAGATATAACTACAAGGGCAAAATGATAATTTTGACCCAATTGTACTTACGAGCAATTTTGTGAAGGGTCATCGCGCTGTTGACTGGTTATATCCAATGTACACAGAAATATATCTATAGTACGAAAAGTAAAACTGTCGGTCTTTAGTGGAGTGACAAGCAGTTAATGAATGTTGAATAATTTAACTAAAGGAGTTTAATTAATTATTCAAGTACTATTGAAGCTTCAATCTACAGGTCCATAAGATCCGCTCTGTAGCTCAACAGAGATTATTGAGAATAAATTTTAGATTAATTTGAATTGTTCAAATTAATTGAAGGAATGAATTATATGTGATATAAATAATTTAACTTAATTATATATGATATATTTAATATAATGTATTTGATACATTATAAAATAAAGTTTATTTTGAGAGGAATTAAATTTTTGGATATGATTCAAATATTAATTATATGATTGAGATTCATATAATTAAATTTAGTATAGATGTGATTTATATTAAATGTCATGCATTATTGAGAGAAAATAAATTATAGGTTATATTGTATTAGATACAATATTAAAACTATAGGTTATGTGCTACATATGATATAACATATAGTTATATATACATATAGTAAGTTA
>NC_052360.1:18975660-19184348 GCF_009727055.1 Benincasa hispida
TTTTAATTTTAATTTATTTTTTGAAATTAAAGGGAGGGAAATAACTTCCATCCCCTTAATTTTCTCTCAATGGAACATGTGTGATGGGCAGTTTTACGAGATCTTCTTCTTCCTCCTCTTCACAGTTTGTTTTTTGACAAACTCTCTAGATGTGTAGATCTCTCTGTAAAAAAAATCCCCAAAAACCTTTCCTCCTCTTAAAATCTACTCTTTCTCTCCCAAAATCACAGAGCTCACACTTCCTATGATTCTTAACCCCTACAGAGAATACAGAGGTCTCATTTGTGGTGGTGTTCTGTTCTTCAGTTCTTGGTTTGAGGGTTCGAGATTGTTCGTGGAGATGAGGAATTTTGTGACGGCTATGAATTCTTCAAAAGTAAGATTTTCCAAACTCTTATTTCTCTTTTCCTCCTCTTTTATGGATGTTGTAATTTTTCATGATAATGCATAATGTTCTCTGTAATTTTATTGTTCTGTGAAAATAAAAAATTGGGTCGATTCCCGCTTTCGCTGTATAACTTCACCATTCCTTCATTAACGGTGTTACATCTAGTAGTTACCATTTCGCAGTCGGTCTTATGCAAACTCATTGCATAGGATACCACCACTCGCGTGTCACCTACATGTACGAGTTGGATCTTTGTGCTTGAGTCAAATACAAAGTGGGTCATATCCATAGTGTCATTAGAATAAGGTACCCAGCTTTATTCTTATACTATAGACCCTTTAGGCTATTTTCTTGAACATTGATCCCTATATGTCTCCACATATAGTTCAAGACTCATAAGGCAACCTTGGATTTTAATGTATTAGATTTAGGGTTATTAAGACAAAACAAAATGCAACACAATTAATAACATTTATTGAATTAATACCGACAACTCCTTATTGATGACAATAAATTGCTATCATTTACTATCTATGAGTTTTAGGGCATAAAACCCAACAAACTCCCACTTGAATTAAAACTTTAGTCAGTGGGTTGTACATAATATCTGAATCCAAAATAGTGGGAATAAAGTAAATAAATACAATAAACTAGGGCATCCATATATCCATTACACATCTCCCACTTACCTTAGATTATACAATGTACATGTCTCGTAGACCTAGATTCTCTAGATGACCCTCGAACACTTTAGTCGAGAAGGTCTTCGTAAATGGGTCAGCAATGTTGTGTTCCGAGGCGATTTTTATGACAATCACATGTCTTTGTTGCACAATCTCCTGTATCAGGTAATACTTTATCTCAATATGCTTTCCTTGTTTGTGACTATGAGGTTCTTTATAGTTGGCTACTACCATATTGTTGTCACAATATAAGGTGATGGGAAAGTTCATATTTGGAACCAATTCCAAATCACTTAGGAATTTCCTGAGCCAAACTGCTTCCTTTGCTGCTTCACAAGCAATTACATATTCAGCCTCCATAATGGAAGTTGCAATGCATCCTTACTTGATACTTTACCATACTACAGCTCCCCGTTCAGGATAAACACTGATCCTGATGTGGATTTCTTAGAATCCTTGTCAGTTTGGAAATTAGAGTCAGTGTATCCTGTAAGGATCAAATCCTTAGCTCCATACACCAACTTGTAGTTCTTCGTTCTCTTAAGATACTTAAGAATGTTTTTAACCGTAGTCCAGTAGTCTAACCCTGGATTGGATTGGTATCTACTGACTATTCCCACTACATAACAAATGTCTGGCCTAGTGTAGAGCATAACATATATTGAGCTACCAACAGCTGAGGCATAGGGAATACATCTCATATCCTCAACTTTTTGAGGCGTCTTAGGACATTGTTCCTTAGACAAGTGAACTTTGTGCCTGAAAGGTAATAAACCCTTCTTAGAGTTCAACATTGAATATCGAGTCAACATTTTGTCAATATAAGTTGCTTGAGACAGAGCCACCATTCTATCTTGTGATCTTTAATGATTTAGATCCCAAATACATATTGCGACTCTCCCAAATCTTTCATTTGGAATTGGGTTACCAGACATTCATTAATGTCAGTAAGGTACCCCACATCATTCCTAATGAGTAGGATATCGTCCATATAAAGTATCAAGAAAGCTACTTTATCATTGATGGTTTTCCTGTAGATATAAGATTCATCAACGTTTTGGTCAAAACCAAAAGATTTGATTGTTGTATCAAATCTAATGTTCCAAGATCTAGATGCCTGCTTCAACCTATAAATGGATCGATTCAACTTGCAAACTTTTTGCTTATGACCTTGGGCTATGAACCCCTTGGGTTGAGACATAAAGATGTTCTCTTCAAGATTATCATTAAGAAAAGCAGTCTTGACATCTATTTTCCATATCTCATAGTCATAATATATGGCTACAAACAAGAGAATTCTTATAGACTTAAGCATAACAACAAGAGAAAAAGTTTCCTCATAGTCAACCCCTTCCCTCCAAGCATAACCCTTTGCTACAAGTCTGGTTGTAAAGGTTTACACCTTTCCACACACTAGTAAGTCATATTTACATTCATTCTCTTTCTTCTTCTCGGCGAGGTACTTGGGGCAATTGCGCTTCTAGTGACTATCCACGTTGTAATGGAAGCACTTGCCTATGTCGGCCACCTTGGTTTTGTCCTTTCCTTTTCCAGCAGCGGGAGCCTTCCCCTGCCCCCCTTTCTTTTTCTGGATCTTCTTAAAACCAAAAGATGAAGGAACAAACTTGGTTCCCGAGGATGAACCCTTGTGAAACTTCTTGGAATGGACAATATTTGCCTCTTCTTCTATTAGCCTCTTACCTTTCAAAATGGGTTGATAAGTCTGTAACTCATTAAGAAAGTAGTTATGGTGTACTATATTTTGTCCATAACTGCATTGTTGCGAAATTGAAGGAAACTCTTCGAAAGAGATTCTAAAATAAAGGACATCTGACTTTACTCGTCGAGACTGTACCGTTCATTTATGCGACATTGAACTGGACCATCAGGTCGAGAATATGTTCTCTCATCGATTTTCCTTCCTTCATGTGCGAATTATAAATGTATCTAAGAGCCTCGTGTTGGATCTGAATGGACGGTTGTCCATACATCTCCTAGAGGGATTTCATGATCTGACTCATAGACATCATGGCATCATGCTTCTTGGTAAGAATGTTAGACAGACCTGCCAAGATGTAGACTCTGGCCTTGGACATAAGCATCCTTCAACACTTAGGATGCATTGTAAGCGGGGACTAGAGGACATTCCTCCTTCCAAACGAATCACAGATCATTAATAACCAGAATCGTATTTAGGTTAGATTTCCACGTTGCATAGTTTTCACAGGTTAATTTTTCATTTTTAAGCAAGGAAATGATTGTGGAAGATATGCTGAAATGGATAACAAACAATTGGCCGTATTAGTTATATTTTTCTTAACCCATTAATTAATTATCCAATTAATTTAGCAAAAACATATGTAATTGTGGAACCCAATTAAACTAACGATTTAGTTTTTGCAACGACACTTCAAAGGTTTAGAGCAATAGTCACCAAAGGATGATCAAATACTCCTCCTTCGAATTGAGACAATCTCATCCAATCGCTAATACTAGAATAACTCTTATTCCTATAGTTTTTAGTTATCGTTATTTTAGTCAATGATTCATTAACTAGCTTAATTCATCTTGTAAGTATGACCCTTCCCTTTTCGGATCCCAGATTGTACGCTTCAACAGGCTACCAAAAAGAAAGATGACTGTTGAAGATTAAACTAAGAAACCCTATCCATTGCTGGAGTTCGCATTATTCCAACTCCTATGATCAGGCCCTCCAAATGGATGGTCGCTCCAGGATGACATGCAGGCGAACCATGGGAATCTCACGATGCAACCTAATGGAGGAGACTATAGGATACGTTGACACGTGTCCTTCTCCCACTAACAATGACCACTTTTCCTAATTAACCTTGCTATTGACCCATGCAAATACTTTCTGAAGGGAGGTCGTACCTAGCGCGACATAAAGCTGAGCATGGATCTCATGGTGTAAACTTTTAGGGACATGAGAGCTAAAATTTGATATATCACATATACCAATTTCCCCTTACTAAAGTATTCTAATATTTTTAGGATTTTATTATTCTTAGTTAAAATCCGACTAATGTATTTATCTAAGTCCTTTTAATTTGCTTAATATAACACCATTGAATGATTTAACAATACTTGATTTCATTTATTAAATTTTGTTTATTAAAATCAATCATTTATGCATGCTTATATACCCAATTCACCTTCCAGGTTGGTTCTCAGGTGGAGGTGTTATGTTTTCGTCAGCTTAAATACCCCCATCTAGACAGAACGTTCCTTAGACAATGGTCCCTTATGGACAATTACTTTATAAATTTAATCTTTTAACGGAATCCATTTTAATCCTATTAAAATAAATTAAAAGATTAACATATTTCTAATCCATTAGAAAAACTTCCAACATAAGTCTAAGTGAATTAATTTCAAACCATTTAAAAATCATTTGGACCTATATTTGCATGCAACTCTTAAGTATAGATTTTAATCTATCTCATCAAAAATATAATACTTATATTTTAATGCTTTAATAAAACTTATAAATTTGCAACTAATGACATTGAATAAATTAACAATTATATTTATCTAAATAATCTCATGCTTAATGCAAATTCTATTTTCATTTGATAAATATAATGTTGGGAATGTCCTAGAACTCATAGTTCATATTAAATATTCTATTTTATCAATAACAATGACTTGTTGATTTTGCATCTTATTATGAAAATCCAATAAACGCATCCTTGGCTATAGTCTAAATGTTGTAACTTTATGTAGTGACATAAACAGGATCAAGCATATAGCCTAAATGGTCTAATAAGTATATAGATGAAATTGGGTATCTCATCCTGATAACACTATTGGATGCGGTCCACTCTGTAGTTGTTATAAGAAGTTGTAAGATGCTACAAACCATGTGATCCACAAATCGTTCATGTTGAGACATGAGAATGGGGGCATCCTATGTAATGAGTTTGCATATAGACTAAACCACGAAAATAGTCACTTTTCTTTAAAACGACCGTTTACTGTTAAACTGACTATTTCATTTATTATATAACCTAGTTTAACTCGATCTTAATCCTAAGCTAGCTATGAACTCATGTTTGTTCGAGAATCCTTTGATCTGCAAACGGTGAGAGTAGTCCAACAACACTATTCAATAAGCTTACCATTTTGGGGATAAGACCGAATGAATAGTTGAGGACATAGCCTTGCAAGATAGAATTCACTCTTACCCTATTTAGGGTTAGAAAATAGGTTGTTCTATTAAGTACTGACTCCCGGTCTTGAACAAATAGGGTCTCACCTTCTCATGATAGAGAAAGGATTTGATTCATAGAGATTATGAATCAGAATTGTTCATTAGAGGATCAGTAAGAACTTAAGAAACCAGATGTAGTCACAGGGGTAAAACGATATTTTTTACCTAGCTGTGATTACGAACAACCTGTGAATGATCGACTTACTGATTATGGTTATTAAGTGGACATAATATATCTATAGTGAGGGGAGTTCAACTATGGGCTATAGTGGAGTGTCCCATTAGTTAACGAATGCGGGTTAGATCGGACTAATGTGTTTAGCCGATTAATCTCGAATCGTTGGAGCCCATGATCTGTAGGTCCGCGAGGTCCCCTTACTAGCTCGTAAATGGATAAGCTTTAGGGTAGCTTGAGAAATTAATTCGAAACGTCTAAATTAAACGGAACAAGAGAATATATATTTAAATATGATTTAAATATATGAAAATGATTATTGTGCAAAAATTAATTTAATATTTGATATTAAATTAATTTAACAAAATCATTTTTTGAATTAAAATGGTTTTAAACCATTTTTTTAAAAGAAAATGGAAAATCGTTTTGCATGGTTGCACAAAATGGAAAGTGAATTTTCTCCATTACCTTCATCTTTATGCTCACACAAAAGTTAATATCCTCTCTACTTTGATACTTCAAGCATGAGCTACAAGCCATGCACTCCATCTCTTTCCATGTTCATCTACTATATATAAAGAAGATTGGAGTCGTTGGAGGGGAGGAATGCAGAATTTTGAGAGAAAATTTTATGTGAAGAAGAAATTGTCTTCTTCAATCGGCTGTTGTGAGCTCCTCTTGCTTTTTTACATCTTCAAGTTGTTCTTGAGTCCCACAAATTTTCCTAAAGCTCCAAGAGCATAGTAGGGAAGGCTTTGAGGTGGTTCACGGTGATCTCAAGTGAAGACAGCAACTGTACACACGTTTTCTTGGAGAGTTCATCAAAGGTATGTTCTGAAAACCCACTTTTTAGAAGAGCATGCTTTAGTTTTTGCCAAAATTAGTGAATTAGAATGCTTATGGATCCTTGATACTTCCGCTGCATGTTGTTTAAATCTTCATATAACACTTATATTAACAATACATGAAAATCAAGCATTTACATACATCATTCCTGTTTGGGATTGGTGTCCTAATTCTCCATGTGGTCTCGTAGTTTGTATACACATTGTTATTAATAAAATAAGTGTTATTTTATTTCCATTTATTCATATCCAATAAACTAAGATCCGTGGTTATTTTATGTAAACTTAAGCATGTATGTGAGACATATAAGTGGATCATACCTTAAGTAATAACTTAAATGGTCTGTAGTAGATGGATAAAGGAGAGATACCTTATCCTGGAAACACTATGGATACGGCCCGCTTTGTAGATATTTACAAGTGTTGTAAAGTGCTACAAATGGTCTGATCCTAGCATTCATGCGAAGACATGCGAGCGGGGTCTTCTATACAAAGAGTTTGTATAAGACCGGACACAAGATGATTAGTCTCTTTATATAACACCGTTGATAATTGAGACTTACATTTCACAAAAACGACCATAGGTGACATGACCTTAATCTTGAGTGTTTTGGGAACTCCTGCTTATGAGGGCGGTCCTTTGATTAGTATGAGTGAGAGTAGCCAGATTGCCAACTCAACAAGCCTACCTTTTTGGGGATTTGTCTGATTGAGGAGTAGGGAACTCAATTACATAAGATGGAATTCACTTCTTCCTCGAAGCAAAGATAAGTAGATAAATTATTCCCTTAAGGGCTGATTCTAGGTCTTGAACATAGTGGTCACACCCTCTCTTTGGAAGAGATGACTCGATCATAATAGAACTATGAATTATTGTTCATTAGAGGAATCATTGGTACTTAAGGAGTTAGATGTAACTATAAGGAAAAAACGGTAAATTGGCCCAACTGTACTTACGAGCGATTTATGAAGGGTTATCGCACTATTGATTGGTTAATATGGACACAGAAATATATCTGTAGTGAGAATAGTACAGATCTCAGTCTTTAGTGAAGTGTTCGACAGTTAACGGATGGGGGATCTTGTGACTAAAGAGTTTAGTCATATTGATGTACCATTAGAGCTTCAAACTACAGGTCCATGAGATCCCTTTGGTAGCTCAATGGGTTCAAGTTGAGAATCAGATTTTGGGTTAATTTGAAGTGTTCAAATTAACAAGAGAAAATTCAATTATATATGATATAATTGGTGTGATGTATTAGATACACTAATTGGAGGATTTAATATAAATATGATATATATTAAGTACCATAAAATAGAAAAAGAACTATGGTTTATATGTTTCATATGATGAAATATTAAAACTATAGGTTATAAATATAATACGATAAGTTGGTTATCATATTTATTTATAATATATTAATTATATGATAATTAATTCTTTTTCTCTAATAACCGATTAAGTGGGAGGTTATTGGAAGTTTTATGGTAACTGTGAGATAAAAGGAAAATTGTTTTCCAAATTTAAGGTTGTTCCATTTGGGAAATTCTCACGAAAAAGGACTATCAAGTGAAAATTATTTTTACTAAGCGATAGTCGTTGAGAGACTAAACGATCGCTTAGAGTTGACTATACGATTGTTACTCAACTGATCATTGCTACACGATCGAGTAGTAAAATTATGTGATAGGCTTCTGTTTACTAAACGATCGAGTACATCGTCTATGCGATAGACAGTGTTTCATCTCCCACTTGCTCGATTGCCTACTCGATCGCATACCTCCTCTCTTACTCAAGCCAAGACCTGTCTCTTATACACATCTAGATGTGTATAAGAGACAGGTTATATATAATGTTTATATCTGTCTCTTATACACATCTAGATGTGTATAAGAGACAGGGCTTCTGTTTACTAAACGATCGAGTACATCGTCTATGCGATAGACAGTGTTTCATCTCCCACTTGCTCGATTGCCTACTCGATCGCATACCTCCTCTCTTACTCAAGCCAAGACCATACAGAGCCCACAACTCCTGGATTCTCACACCGAGAATACCAAGTAACACTTGTAGTGGTAATCTAACTCATTCGTGGATCAAGTTGGACTCGATTAGGGTCGAGGCTTATTCAGACAATCGTTGTGTTCGTGTAAGTCTTATGTGATGTTCGTTGCATTCGAGTGTTGTTGTGGACACATTGGAGACTAGTCGAGGGATACTTGAAGAATGGTTATTCAAAGTATGCATACTTTATCCCTTGTGATCTCTTATAACATGCTGTAATTTCTAGTAATGTATAATTTGTATGTTTCCATTTAAGACTATAATCGTTGTGTTCAATCGAATTGGAATTTGGAACAATCCACTTTAGCTGCTCATGGAAATCTCTGATTTGATTTCCTTCAATTCCACCATTCATTATAACAATTATAACATAGCATGATGCATGAACATGCTTAACGTGATCATACATCCTTATAACATAACACTTATATTATGATGCATGAGCATGCTAATTCAATCATGTATCTATAAAATATAACCCTTATATTTAATTATGATGCATGAACGTGATCTTAAGGTGGGAATTTTTGAATCTATATGACAAACAATATGTAATATGAATTCAAACATTATTCTATACATACATCCAATCTACAATTAAATTAATTTAAACAACAAAAATTAGACTAATTTTGGCACCCTAAAATAAAATTAATTAATTAAATTAATATAACTTTATATCAATTTAATTAGTTAATCTTAAAAATAACAAACAAAAAACAAATTAGGTTAAAGATCCAGCCCTTCAGTAGCCTCCTTATGCACGCGCCGCCAGGGTTTGTCACATACTTACAGCGTCGTGATGTTGAAGGGCAACGTCACGATGCTACGAATCAGTTTGCGTATCGTCCTGCCTCGCAACATTGCAATGCTGTGATTGCAGCATTGTGATGTCGAAAGGCAGAATGGCCCTCTTTTGTGTGTTTTCTGATCCAAACTTGTCCCAAACACCTCCATTTTTCTCAATCTCTTCATCAACACTTGCACTTTCAATCGACGCGAACTTACAAACTCAAACTAAAAAATAAATGCGTAAAAAGTACAACGAACCCTTACATTTTTATCACACTAAAAGTAATCTAAGTGCCAAAATTGAAAACATCCAATCTTTCAAACCTTCATTCAAAATGAAGATGTAAAAACTCACCTTTAAACTGATTTTTGTTTAAAAAATATGAAGAACGAAGATGCAAGAAATTGTCTCTGATACCAAATGTAGGGATTGAATCCCGAGCTGAAGCGTTTGAATGTCTTGCTTCTTGAAAATCAATTTTTTATAAACAAATACAGTGTTCTAAAATAGAACATATGAAGGACAAGCATATGAAATAACATGCTTTGGAGAAGGAAAACTAAAAGAGAACCATTATTACCTTTGAAACTTCCCGAGCTCCACGAAAAATCTTTTTGATCTTGGCACGAACTTCTTCTAAATCGAACTTGGACACGACCATGAGAATAACATTATTATTCTCAAGGATTCTAATAAAAGGATAGGTGATATCCAACTAATTTGAAGAAAAAAAGGTTGAAAGATTTCTCTTATAGAGTAAAGAGAGGATTTATATTTTAGTGGCTAGGGTAAATCTCACCAAAATCAATTTATGCCTTAAAAGGGCCATAAGGAAGAATTTATATGGAGAAGGGTTAACCCATTCTCTAAGTTTTTCCCAATTTACCCTTGTGCTCAGTTATATATAATGTTTATATAATTAATTAGCACATTAATTAAATAACCATCTATATATTAAATCTAATTTAACGTATATATTTAATTAATATAAATAAACATTGTATGTTTATTTACACCACCCCTCTATTAATTTAACTAATTAATTCTTTATGAATCTAATTCATTTGAATTAAATATTTGAATCTCATTCAAATATCTATCTGACTTAATTTAAATTATAGATCACACCTATACAATTTCTTCAAATCGATTTGAACAATTCAAAACATTCCTCTTTGATATCATTTAATAAGCTAACAAGGGGACTTGGTGGACCTGCAGATCAGAAGCTCCAACGATATGAGATTAATTGGTTAAACTCACTAACCAAATTAATCAATATTCGTTAATTGTGGGTACACTCCACTAAAGACCCACAGCTGTACTCTTTTCACTGTAGATATATTTATGTGTCCACAGATATAGACCAATAACAACAAGTTAGTCTTTCACGAGTGTTCGTAATACCAATTGGGTCAAATTACCGTTTTACCCTTGGGTTACCTCTAACTCCTTAAGTATCAGTGCTCCTCTAATGAACAACTTGTTTATGGTTCAACCAATAAAAAAAAACCCATCTCGAGCCAATGAGGGGAGGACTTTTATTTAAGTCTTGGAGACACCACTTAAGGGAACACTCATCTACTTACCCTGAAGTCGGGAATGAGTGAATTCCATCTTGTATTATTATGTTTCCACTCCCCACTCGGTCTTGTCACCAAAATGGTGGGCATATTGTGTCGGTAAACTGGCCACTCTCACCCATACAAATTAAAGGATAATCCTTTGTGGACAAGAGTTCATAATACACTCAGGATTAAGACTAGGTTGCTCAGGTCATCCAATCGAAATAAAAACCTAACTAACCAACGATGTTACATTTAGTGGTTACTATTTCGCAGTCCAATTTTATGCAAACTCATTGCACAGGATACCCTCACTCGCGTGTCACCTACACGAACGCATCAGATCATTGCATTTATATAAAATACAAAGTGGGTAATATCCATAGTGTCACCTATACTATAGATTCTTTAGGTTGTTTCTTGAACATTGATCCCTATATGTTTCCATATACAGTTCAAGACTCATGAGCCAGCCTTGGAAACAAGTTTATAAATTTTGGGTTATTAAGACAAAATAAAATACAACACAATCAATAACATTTATTGAATTAACATCGATAACTCTTTATCGATGATGGACAATTGATAACATTTATATCTACAAGTTTTAAGGCATAAAACCCAAGAGTCACAATAGAGGATGCTAGGCAAATGCATATTTGGAGCTACTTCCAAATTGGTTAAGAGCTTTCTAAGCCATACTGCTTTCTTTGCCGCTTCGCATGCAACCACGTATTCTGCTTTCATGGTGGAGTTAACAATATTACTTTGCTTTATACTCCTTCAAACTATAGCTCACTCATTTAGACTGAACATTGATCTCGAAGTTAATTTTTTTGAATCTATATCAGTTTGAAAATCAGAGTCAATGTATGTCATAAGGGTCAGATCCTTAATGCCCTACATAAGCATATAGTCTCTCGTTCTTCGAAGATACTTGAGGATATTTTTAACGACAGTCCAATGATCATATCCAGGATTAAATTAAAACCTGTTGATGATTTCTGCTGCATAGAATATGTCAGGTCGTGTACATAGCATGGCATACATCATACTACCAACTTCTGATGCATAGGGAATACGTTTTATGTCCTCAACTTTTTTAGGTGTCTTAGGACACGGTTTCTTCGATAGATGAACTTCATTTCTAAAAGGTAACACTCCTCTTTTGAAATTCTGCATCTTATACCTAGACAACATCTTGTCTATACAAAATGCTTGGGACAGGGCTAACGTCTTGTTCTTGCGATTTCGAACAATTTGGATTCCAAGAACATACTGTGTGTCTCCCAAATCTTTCATTTGGAATTTTGTTACTAGCCACTGCTTAACATCAGTCAGGTATCCTACACCATTCCCAATGAGTAGGATGTCATCAACATACAATACTAAGAATGCTATAGTTTTATTGACAATCTTCATGTAGATACAAGGTTCGTTAACATTCTATTCAAATCCATAAGATTTGATCGCAGTGCCAAACCTTATATTTCAAGATCTAGAAGCTTGTTTCAACCCATAAATGGATTGTTTTAGCTTACAAATCTTTTGTTCTTGAACCTGTTCAATTAACCCCTCTTTATAGATACTCTCTTCAAGATTACCATTCAAGAAGGTTGTCTTGACATCCATTTTCCAAATCTCATAATCATAAAAAGTAGCTATGGACAAGAATATTCAAATTGACCTTATCATGGCAACAGAAGAAAAAGTTTCTTCATAGTCCACCCTGAAGGACTACGAGGTCCGAAGCGGAAGTGAGGATCATTCCCAATTTCAATTTTCACAGTAATTAAAATTATAGAGAACAAGAATTATGCATAATATAGAATTTTACAACATGCTTTTAGATATTAAACAGAGAAGGTGAGTTAGGGTTTGGATCATACTTACCTTGAAGAACCAAAGCCTTCACGATCTCCTCTCCAAAAGGTCATGAACACTTCTTTTGATCACGAACAAAAATAGCAACCAACAATTTAGACAGCACCAAAAAAGAGTCCTCTGTAGTATCCTTAGGGTGAGAATAAGAGCAAGAGTTGTGGGCTTTACTCTTAATTTTGGTAAAAATGAGGGAGAAGAATTCTAGAGAGGATTTTTGGTAGAGATCTTCACATACACATTGAGAATGTCTACGTAAACCACCAGGGAGAAGGAAGAAGAAGGTCGCACAACTCCCTCTGCCTCATCCCACGATTCCTAAGAGAAATTAAGGTAGGGAAGTTATTTTCAATAACTCCCTCCCTTTTAATTTAAATTTAAATTAAAACAAATTTTAATTTAAATAATAAAATATGTTATGTGTTATATCAAATATAACACATAACATATGGTTTATATTATATCAAATATAATATAACCTATAGTTTGTAATACTCTCAATAATCTATGGTATTTAATAAAAATCAAATTTATTAAATACATTTTTATGAGTCCAATTCATATAATTAATATTTTAATCATATTCAAATATTTATATCCTCTCAATAAACTTTATATTATAATATATCACATACATCCTGTTAATTATATC
Source organism: Benincasa hispida (assembly GCF_009727055.1). Lineage (NCBI taxonomy): Eukaryota > Viridiplantae > Streptophyta > Magnoliopsida > Cucurbitales > Cucurbitaceae > Benincasa > Benincasa hispida. The sequence continues at coordinate 18,988,939 of NC_052360.1, forward strand.
ATATGTAATTAATTCCTCAAATAATTTGAACAATTCAAATTAATTCAAAATTAATTTAATTTTTAATAATCCTAGTTGAACTACAAAGGGACCTTATGGATCTGTAGATTGAAGCTCCAGTCGTACTTGGATAATAATTAAACTCCTTTAATTAAATTATCCATCATCCATTAATTGTCGGTCACCCCACTAAAGATCGATAACTGCACTCTTCGTACTATAGATATATTTATGTGTCAATTGGATATGACTAGTCAATAGTGCGATAGCCCTTCACAAATTGCTCGTAAGTACAGCTGGGCCAAAATTATCGTTTTACCCCTATAATTACATCAACTCCTTAAGTACCACTGATTCTTCTAATGAACAATAAGTCATAGTCCAACTATGACCAAACCTCTCTCAAGCCAAGAGAGGATGTGACGCCACATTGTTCAAGCCCCGAAATCAGCCCTTAAGAGAACAATTTATCTACTTGCCCTAACAATAGAGAATGAATGAATTTCATATTGTGTAGTTGTGCTCCCAACTCCCCAATCAGACGAATCTCTAAAATGGTAGGCTTATTGAGTCGACGATCTGGCCACTCTCACCCATGCAAATCAAAGGATCGCCTTCATAGGCATAAGTTTACAACTCACTCAAGATTCAGATCATGTCACCTACGGTCATCCTGGTAAATGTAAGTCTTTATTATTAATGGTGTTATCTAATGAGACTATTCATTTCGTGGTCCGATCTTATGCAAATCTATTTGTATAGAACACCCCCACTCGTAGGGTTGGTAACAAGGTTGGGGCAGCGCAAGGGAGGGTTCCCCGTCCCCGTTCTCGATGGGAGATTTTATTTCCATCTCCACCCCCATCCCCACCATTTCAAGGTGAGGACGGGGACAGGGATTCCCCATCGGGGAAACGGGTCCCCGTGGGAACCCATTCCCCGTTTTCCCTTTTATTTCCCTATGGGAACTTTTTTTTTTTGTAAAATTATCTTTGGTTCTGGCTTGGACACTTTAGGTATGCTTAGATTGGGTTAAATTAAAAACCAAGTTAAATGTAAAAAGTCAAATACTTAATAAATATATATATAGAGAGAGAAAATATCTAAAAATCTAATTATATATATAGAAAAAAATATTTAAAAATCTAATTGAGGCGGGGTCGGGGTCAGGGATCCCCTCCCCATCCCCGCCTTGTCCCCGATTGAGGGACCTTAAATGGGTCCCCGGTTTGACCCCATCCCCGGTCAAACCGGGCATTCCCCGTCCCGATCGGGCCAGTTCTCGCAGGGAATTTTGTCAACCCTAGTTCGATAGTTTCTTTGTTGCACTTTGGATTTAGAGATATCTACCCCAAGGGCACTTGCTAGAATTGTTATGTAGTTAAGAGTTCTTAAGTTAAGTCAGCCTAAAGAATGGTACGAATCAACCTTTTCTAGTCATGATATCCTCTCTTCAGCTGACCGAATGTGTAACATCCTGTGCAGTTATAAAATTAAATTCAACATTTTTGTTTTAATTGAGGACTTTTTGTCAATTCTGAAATTTAGTGTGTTTAAAGGAAAATTTTGGATTTTTACGTCGCATTAATTTAACTTTAAGTCGATGTCAAAATTGAGATTTTATGGGGAGAATTGAGTTAATNCCCCAGTTTGACCCGACCCCACGAGGAATTTTGCCAACCCTACTCGCTCATATGTCTCTACATGAATGATTAAGATCAGATCATTTGTAGCATTTTACAACAATTATAACATCTACAGAGTGAGCCGTATTCGTAGTGTCACCAAGATAAGATACCTAGTCTTATCCATCTACTACAGACTATTTAGGTTATCACTTAAACATGATACATCGCTATGTCTCTACATATATGTTTAAGCTACAGAATATAACCTCGGATGTTAGTTTATTAGTTTTGTGGGTTAATGCTACTACATGTCAAATAAAATTCCTCAGTTTTTATTAAATAAATAAATCATTTGTAAATTATAATTACAAACTATAAGACCCACGAAATTTAGGGCATCAACCCAACAATCTTCTACTTGTCCTAAAGCTAGTAGGGTGTATATCATAAAAGTCATACTAATATGAAAGTACACGAAACAAGAAACTAGGGCATAATACGCGCCTAGTACAAAATCTCCCACTTGTCCTAGACTAGATGTGGTATGTCTCGTAGACCCATAATTGCAGGTGACCCTCAAACACCTTAGCCGTGAGGTCCTTTATAAATGGATCAACAACAATGTGCGCTGAAGTTATATGCGTGACAATGACGTCCCCTCGATGCATAATCTCTAAAATGAGATGATACTTCCACTCTATGTGTTTCTCGCATTTGTGACTCCTAGGCTCTCGAAAATTAGTCATAGCATCATTATTATCACAATAAAGGGTGATGGACTTAGACATGTCTAGAACCACTTCCAGATCAGTCAGACACTTCCTGAGCCATAAAGCTTCCTTAGCAGCTTGACAAGTTGCTACATACTCAACCTCCATAATGGAGTTAGCAATGCACCCTTACTTGGTGCTTCTTCATACTACTGCCCCTCCATTAAGAGTGAACATCGATCCTAATGTGGATTTCTTAGAATCCTTATCAGTTTGGAATTCAGAGTCCATGTATCCTATAAGAATCAAATCCTTAAAACCATACACGAGCATGTAGTCCCTCATTCTCCAAAGATATTTAAGGATGTTCTTAATGGCGGTTAGTGATCAAATCCTAGATTATACTGATATCTACTGACTATCCCCACCGCATAGCAGATGTCAGGTCTAGTACATAACATCATATACATCAAGCTACCAACAATCGATGCATAAAGGATCCATCTCACTTCCTCAACCTCTTAAGGTGTCTTAGGACACTATTCCTTAGACAAAATAACTTCATTCTTGAAAATGAGCAAGCCTCTCTTAGAGTTCAACATCGAAAACTTGACAAGCATCTTGTCAATGTACAATACTTGAGAGAGGCCCAACGTTTTGTTCTTTCGATCTCTAAAGATCGAAATGCCCAGAAAAAACTGTGCCTCTCCCAAATCTTTCATCTGGAATTGGGTCGCTAGTCAATTTTAAATTTCAGTCAATAGACGTACATCATTCCCAGTTAGTAGGATATCGTCTACATACAACACGAGAAAAGCTACTGAATTATTGATGATTCTCTTGTAAACACAAGGTTCATCAACATTCTGATCAAAGCCATAAGATTTGATCGCAATATCAAATCTTATATTCCAAGATCGAGAAGCTTGTTTCAATCCATAAAAGGACCAACTAAGCTTGCAAACCTTTTGATCTTAACCTTGGATTATGAATCCCTCAGGTTGCTCCATATATATCGTCTCCTCAAGATTACCATTCAGAAAAATAGTCTTGACACCCATTTGCCAAATCTCATAGTCATAATATGAGGCAATGGACAGGAGTATCCGGATTGATTTCAACATGACAACAGGTGAGAAAGTCTCCTCATAGTCGACTCCTTCAACTTGGGTATAACCCTTTGCGACAAGTCTAGCCTTAAAGGTTTGCACCTTCCCATCAGCACCTCGTTTTCTCTTGTAGATCCATTTGCAACCTATAGGTTTAATCCCATCTAGTTGATCTACAAGGTCCCAAACCAAATTGAAATACATAGACTCCATTTTCAGATCCATAGCTTTGATCCATACATCTTTGTCAACATCCTTCATTGCCTTCTTATAAGACAATGGATCCTCAACATCTCTGTCAGCTACGATAGCTAGGGTTTCTGTTAAACCCATATAATGAATAAGTGGGTTCACAACCCCTCCCCTCCCCTCCTACCTGCGTCGAGGCTCCCTTAATGTTTGAGATGGATGTGACTTACTAGATGAACCAACTTCAACAACTCTTGTTGAAGTATTGAGTTCTTTAACAACTCTGTTGAAGGTTCAGTAATTTCATTGGAAAGTTCATTTAACATTATCTTACTGTAGGGCTTATGCTCTCTCATGTGGTCCTCTTCTAAAAAGGTAGAATTTTTCAATACAAACACTTTATTATCTTCATGATCATAAAAGTAACCACCTCTCGTTCCTTTATGGTAACCTATAAATAGGCACAATTTTGAACGAGGTTTCAATTTCTTAGGATTTTCGTTAAGCACGTGTACTGGGAAACCTCAGATCCTGAAATGGTGTAAACTACCTTTATGATCATTCCATAACTCCAAAGGTGTTCTAGTAACGCTTTTGGATGGAACGCAGTTAAAAATGTAACTGCAGTCTGCACTGTATATACCCAAAACGAGTCAGGTAAGAAAGCATAACTCATCATAGAGCGAACCATGTCCAACAGGGTTCAATTTCTTTTTTCTGATACATCATTCTACAGAGGTGTATCAGGTGCCGAGAGTTGGGATACAATTCCATACTCTATCAAATAGTCTTGGAATTTTAGATCCATATACTCTCTACCTCGATCAGATCGAAATGTTTTAATATTTTATTTAATGACTTTTTAACTTCATCCTTGTACTCCTTGAAATTTTCAAGGGTTTCAAACTTATGTTGCATTAAATAAACAAACTCATATCTAGAATAATCATCAGTAAAAGTGATGAAATATTAAAACCCTCCTCTTACCTTAACATTCATCGGACCACAGAGATCTAGATGTACAAGTTCTAAGGGTACTTTGGCTCTGTGGCCTTTTCCAGTAAAAGATCTTTTAGTCATTTTGTCTTCAAGGCTCGACTCACATATAGGTAAAGAATATATTTCTAACTCACTTAGAAGTCCATTCTTAACTAGTCTCTCATTCCTATTGAGATTTATGTGTCCTAATCTTAGGTGCCAAAGTTGGGCATTTTCTTTAAGAGAAATTTTCTTTATATTCTGAGATACCGCAGTTTTAAAAAGTTCAGTATTCATGAGAAATTTAATTACTAATGGTCTTAGCACATAAAGGCTATCTTCGAGATTTACAAAATAAACATGTACTTCATTTTTGTAAACAAACACTTTATTTACATTAAAATTTGTGTTCAAGCAAACATTTTACAGAAATAAGGTTCATTTTCAAGCCTAGAACCACATATACATTATCTAATAAAATATATGATTTATGTAAACAAAGTCAAAGTCCTCCCACTGCCATAGTTGAGACGTACACAGTTTCTACACACATCATCATCTCCCCATCCTCCAGCTGCCGCCAAGAACTAATTCCCTGAAATAAAGAACAAACATGGCTAGTGGCACCTGGATCTATTATCCAGACTGAATCATCATTCTCTACTAAGCAAGTTTCCAATACAAGTAAATCACATTTACCTTGCTTGACCTTCTTCTTTTCTTTCAAGTACTTGGGACAAATCCTCTTTCAATGTTCCTCCTAGTTGTAATAGAAACACATTCTCTTTGCAGCCTTGGCCTTCTTGCCCTTTGGGGCAGCAATTAGTGGGGTAACTTTTTCCTTTCCACTTTTCTTCTTCTTCCATTTTTTGGTGATAGAAGAGGAAGGCACAAACTTAGTTCTAAAGGTCAAATCTCTGAAGAATATTTTGATGATGAGGCAACATTTTCCTTGATGGGATGAAAACCCTGAGCACAGTGGAATCTAAAACACAAAACCCAAACGTATTTAAAATAGAACAATTTTGCATTGGAATAAAACGAGAAAAATAGATTAAGCATGAAATTCCTAAAAAACTAATTATAAAGGAAAAAAACTTACATTGCAAACCTTTTGGGAATTATGTAGAATTCATACGAGTTAGGAATGGGAACCACCACTTAGAGTCCTCCCTATTCTTGTAGTGAAATTGTAATGAGAATTATGGGATTCTCCTCTTTTTTTTCTTTTTGGAATTGGGAAGAAGAAGGAAGAAAAACGCAGAGAATTTTCTCGTCGATCAAATTGATCTTTTCTGCCTTTTTTTCCCTTTTGTTTTGATACAGAGAGAAGGTGAAAGTAAGGAGACGTAAGATTCGTCCAACGTCTCTATTAACTCCTTTACGTGGGGAATTTTATTTTATTTTATTAAAATTAAATAAAACTATTTATTTAATTTAGTTAAATAAATAAAAACCAATAACCATTTAAATCATATTTAAATGGTTCCCTCTCACATAACCTATATTATTAATGCACATTAGATGTACATTAATTTTAACCTATAGTTTTGATTTAATCAAATAAATTAAATTCAAAATTCAATTAAATAAAATAATTAATTAATTTTCCAATTAAATATCACATATTTAATTTAAATTTCTCATTTTAATCATATTCAAATATATTTCTCTCATTTAACTTATAGTTTTAAAGCGCGTCCAATGCACATCATTTTTAACCTATAGTTTTTAATATGAATCTTATTCATATTAAATTAATATTTGAACTCCTTTCAAATATTCCGTTCTCTCATTTATTAATTTTGAATCATATCTAAAATTAATAATAAAGTCTAAAATTAAACTTTATATCAAAATGTATCACATATATTAAAAAAAAAATCTCAATTCTGAATTTGAACATTTCAAATTCAATTTAATGATAAATTGCCTCAATACCTTTACAAGCTAGGAAAGGGACCTAATGGACCTACAGGCCAGAAATGTGAGATTGATTGGCTAAACTTATTAACCAAATTAATCAATATTTGTTAATTGCGAGTACACTCCACTAAAGACCCACAATTGCACTCTTCTCACTACAGATATATTTATGTGTCCAGGATATAGACCAATAATATCAAGTTAGTCCTTCACGAGTGTTCATAGCACCACCTAGGTCAAATTACCATTTTACCCTTAGGTTACCTCTACCTCCTTAAGTACTAGTGCTCCTCTAATGAACAACCTGTTAATGGTCTAACCATTAAACAAAAACTTCTCTCAGGCCAATGATAGGGTAAAGCCCTTTGTTCAAGTCCTAGAGACATCATTAAATGCATCTACTTACCTTTAAGTCGGGAAGGAGTGAAATCCATCTTGTATGATTATGTTTCCAGCTACCCACTCGGTCTTATCCCCAAAATGGTAGGCATATTGAGTCAGCAAACTGGCCGCTCTCACTCATACAAATCAAAGGACAATCTCTCGTGAACAAGAGTTCATAATATACTCAGAAGTAAGATTAAGTTGCCTAGGTCATCCTATTGAAATAGAAACCTAACTAGTCAACAAAGTTACATCTAGTGGTTATTATTTCGTGGTTCGGTCTTGTGCAAATTCATTGCTATGGATACCCCCACTCGCGTGTCTCTTACATGAATGCATTGGATCACTGCGTTTGTATCAAATACAAAGTGAATCGTATCATAGTGTTACCAGGATAAGGTACTCAACCTTACTTCTGTACTATAGACCTTTTAGGTTGTATCTTGAACATTGATCCCTATATGTCTCTACATACAATTCAAGACTAAGACAACCTAGTATGTTAGTTTATTGGATTTTAGTGTTAATAAGACAAAATTAAATAAAACATTAATAACACTTATTGAGAAAAACATCAAGCTAGTAGGTTGTACATTACACGGAGCAACGGGGATGTTACAAATACAAAGTAGAATACAATAAACTAGGACATCTCATACCCATTACACATCTCTCACTTGCTCTAGATTACATAATGTACATATCTCGCAGACCTAGATTCTCTAGATGACTCTCGAACACTTTAGCCGATAGGGCTTTTGTAAATGGATCAGCAACGTTGTGCTCCGAAGCGATCTTTGTGATGATCACATCTCCTCATTGCACAATCTCCGGTATCAGGTGATACTTCCTCTCAACGTGCTTTCCTTGTTTGTGGTTACGAGGTTCTTTCAAGTTGGCCACAACCCCACTATTGCCACAGTATAAGGTGATCAACAAGTTCATGTTTAAAATAACTTTCTAATCACTTAGGAACTTCCTTAGCTAAACTGCCTCTTTTGCTGCTTCACAAGTAGCTACATACTCAGCCTCCATGGTTGAGTCTGTAATGCATCCTTGCTTGATGCTATGCCATACTATAGCTCCCCTATTCAGGGTGAACATTGATCGTGATATGGACTTCCTAGTATCATTGTCAGTTTGAAAATTAGAGTCCATGTATCCCATAAGGATCAAATCCTTAGCTCCATACACTAGCATATAGTCCCTCGTTCTCCTAAGATATTTGAGGATATTCTTAACCGCAGTCTAGTGGTCTAACCCTGGATTGGACTGGTATCTACTGACTATTCCCACTGCATAACAAATGTCAGGCCTAGTGCAGAGCATAACATACATTAAGCTGCCTATAGCTGAAGCATAAGGAATACGTCTCATGTCCTCAACTTCTTGAGGTGTCTTAGGACATTGTTCCTTTGATAAATGAACTCTATGCCTGAAAGGCAATAAACCCTTCTTAGAGCTATGCATCGAATATCGAATCAACATCTTGTCGATATAAGTTGCTTAAGACATAGCTAGCATTATGTACTTACGATCCCTAATTATTTGAATCCAAAGAATATATTGTGCCTCTCCCAAATCTTTCATTCGGAATTTGGCTATTAGTCACTTTTTAACATCAGTAAGGTATCCTACATCCTTCCCAATGAGTAGGATACCATCCACACAGAGTACTGAGAAAGTTACTTTATCATTGATGATCTTTTTGTAAACATAAGGCTCATCAACACTTTGGTTAAAGCCAAAAGATTTGATCGCAGTATCAAACCTAATATTCAAAGATCTAGATGCCTATCTCAACCCATAAATGGATCGATTCAGTTTGCCAACTTTTTGCTCCTGACTTTGGGCTATGAACCCCTCGGGCTGAGACATAAAGATATTATCTTCAAGATTTCCATTCATAAATGTTGTATTAACATCCATTTTTCATATTTCATAGTCATAATATGTGGCTGTGGACAAGAGAAATTGTATAGATTTAAGCATAGAAACAGAGGAAAAAGTTTCCTCATAATCAACTCCTTCCCTTTGGGTATAATCCTTTACTATGAATCTAGCTTTGAAGGTCTATATCTTCCCAGCTACATCTCTTTTTCTCTTATGGATCCGTTTACACTCTATAGGTTTAACCTCTTCAGGTGGATCTACAAGATCCCATACTGAATTGAAGTACATTGACTCCATTTCAAGGTCCATGGCTTTGACCCATTGGTCTTTGTCTATGTCATTCATTGCCTGCCTATAAGATAATGGATCCTCAACGCCACATCTGGTAAGACGACTTGAGTTTCAGTTAAACCCAAGTAATAATCAGGTTGTGCTACAATCCTCCAACTACGTCGAGACACTCTTAACGATCAAGAAGGACGAGACTGACTTAAAGTGCTAGTCCCTTTATTAACTCTTGATGAAGGACCAGCATCATCATCAACAGCTCTTATTGATTCTTCAGTAGCTTCATTTAATACTAATTTGCTTCGTGGTTTATGATCTCTCATGTGAACTTCTTCCAAGAATGTAGCATTGGTCAATAAGAGCATTATGTTTTCTTGTAGATCAAAGAATAGACCACCTCTTGTTTCCTTAAGGTAACCAAAAAACTGGCATAATCTTGAACGAGGTTTCAATTTCTTAGGATTTGTCACTAGCACATATGTTGGAAAACCTAGATTCTGAAGTAGTGCAAACTAGGTTTACACCCCCTTAATGACTCGAAATGTGTCTCAGAAACACTCTTCGAGGAAACGTTGTTCAAGATATAAACTACAGTCTCTACTGCATACCCTCAAAACGAGCTAGGCAATTGAACTTAACTCATCATAGGATGAACCATGTCTAACAATATCCTATTCCTCCTTTTCGATATACCATTTTACTGAGGTGTACCCAGTGTTAAGAGTTGAGATTGAATTCCATGTTCTATCGTATAGTCTTGGAATCTTAAATCCATGTACTCTCCACCTCGATCAGATCAAAGTGTTTTAATAATCTTACCTAATAGAGTTTCAACTTCTGCCTTATACTCCTTGAACTTTTCAAGGGCTTCAGACTTATGTTCCATTAGGTATAAATAACCATACCTCAAATAATCATCTATAAAAAAGATGAAGTATTCATACCCTATCGAGCTTTTACATACATTGGACCACAAAGATTTGAATGTGTGATTTTTAAGGGCTCTTTGGATCTATAACCTTTTCCACTAAAAGGTCTTTTAGTCATCTTACCCTCAAGACAAGATTTACATGCAAGTAATGAATCATCTTCTAACTCTCTTAAAAGTCCATTCTTTACCAATCTCTTGATCCTATCGAGAGTAATGTGATCTAATCTTAAGTGCCAAAGATAAGTATTATTGTTACTTGGAGAAATTCTTTATCTTTTATTTGAGTATTAGCAGTTTTAAACATCTCATGATTTAAAAGTGCTTTTGTTTCGATTGGTCTTAATACATACAAGTTGTTTTCTAGTTTTGCTGAACAAATATGTACACCATTTTTCGAAATGAACACTTCATTATATGAAACATTTATGGAATACAACTGTTCAATTAAACAGGAAATAGATACTAAGTTCCTCTTCATTTTAGTAACTATATACAGATTTTCTAAAAATAAAAATCTATTTCCAGAAAACAACTGAGCAACTCTTACTGCACGAGCTGAAATGACATCTTCAGTTCCAACCTTGAGCGTCATTTCACCCTCAGCAAGCTGCTAGAAGGAACTAGTTCCCTGTAAAAAAAAAGAATAAACATGATCAGTGGCTCCTGAATCAAGTATCCAGGCATTGTGGTTATTTTCCACTAAACATATTTCTAAAACAAGTAAATCACATTTACCTTCCTTTTCCTTTTTCTTCTCAGCAAGGTACTTTAGGCAGTTTTGCTTCCAGTGACCTTCCACATTGCAGCGGAAGCACTTGCCCTTGTTGGCCACCTTGGCCTTTCTCTTACTCTTCCCAATAAAGAAGGCCTTCCTCTTTCCTCCTTTTTTCTTTTGGACCTTCTTAAGACCAGAAGATGAGGGTACAAACTTAGTTTCTGAGGATGAACCCTTATGGAACTTTCTGAAATGGGCAATATTTTCCTCTCTTTCTATCGGTCTCTTATCTTTCATAAGAGACTGGTAGGTCTGCAACTCATTCAAGAGAGTCGTTATGGTGTATTGGATTTTATTCATAACTGCATTACTACAGAATTGAAGAAACCTTTTCATGAGAGATTCCAGAATAAAAGACACCTGACTTTGCTCGTCAATGACCGCCCCATTCATTTCAACCACGTTGAACTGGACCATCAAGTCGAGAGCATATTCTCTAACTGATTGGCCTTCCTTCATACATGCATGATCAACATATTTTAGAGCCTCGTATCGGATCTAAATGGAGGGTTGCCCAAATATACCCTAGAGGGACTCCATGATCTCACGAGCAGTGAGCATGGCCTTATGTTTCTTTTTCAGTACGTCAGACAGACTCGACAAGATATAGACTCGGGCCTTTTCATTAGCCTTTGTCCAGCGGTTATATGCATCCCTAACATTTAAGGGTGCATTACAAGTGGGACTTGAGGACACTCCTCAGTAAGACAAACCATAGATCATCTATTACTAGAATCGTCTTCAAGTTAGATTTTCACGTTGCTTAATTCTCTCCGGTTAGTTGAGGAAGACACGCTGAAAAACAAACAATCAAATTACCATTTTAGCTATCTTTGCCTTATCCCATCACAAAAAAAAAATCCAATCAGTTCAACAAAAAACAAGTAATCATATAATTCTAAATAAACTCTTGATTTGATTTTTGCAACGATACTTCAGAGGTTTAGGACAACAACCACCAAAGGGTGTTCAGTTACCTCCTTTGAATTGAGACTATCTCAGCTAATTACTAATTCCAGAATAACTCTTATTCCTATAGCTCTTAACTACCGTTAGTTTGGTCAAGGATTCATTAACTCGCTTAATTCATCTTGTAAGTGTGACCCTTTCATTTTCGAATTTTAGAGGTACACTTCAACAGGCTACCGTTAGGAAAGACAATTGTTGAAAATTAACCTAAGAAATCCTACCCATTTCTGAAGTTTGCGTTGTTCTGAAACTTATGATCAGGTCCTCCGAAGGGATGGTCGCTCTAGTATGACACGCAGGCAGATCATAAGAATCTCACAATGCAACCTAATGAAGGAGACCGTAGGATACGTTGACACTTGTTCTTCTCCCACTTACTATGAACATTTCCTCTATTCACCTTGATATTGACTCATGCAAATACTTTCTGAAGGGAGGCCGCACCCAAGGCGACATGAAGCCGAGCATAGATCTCATGGTGTGAACTCTTAGGGTCGTGAAAGTTTAAAAAAATGAAATATCATATATACCATTTTTCTCCTACTAAAATGTTCTAGTTATTTTAAGATTTTGTGATCTTAGCTAAATTTCGACTAATGAATCTATCTAAGTCTATGCCTATTATAACTCTTATAATAAGGTCTTTATACTACTCTTATAATAAGGTCTTTATACTAAAGTTCTAGGCGTATTAAACCATTTAATTTCCCTAGTGACATTTCATGTTAATAGGACGTTGATTAATTCAACTCAGGTTTCCGATCCAGTTCCCAGTTAGGAGGTATTACGTAAACCGTCAACTTAAATACCAAATCGATTGAGTTCCCTTATAACCTTAATCCTATTGTCCTATTTAGTCAATTTTAAAACTATTTTAAAAGAAACTAAGTAATTATTATAATCTAATTAGAAATGTGATCTCAGGTCTAATTAATTTTAAACAATTTAAAATTAATAGAATATTTTTCTATGATCCCATGTTTGCATGCAACTCTTTGTTATGGTAAATGGTTGCTAATCATTAGTTTTTATAACTATTACAAATTTTAATGATTAATCTATAACATGCTCACTATGGTTTTAATTAATTAACAATCATATTCTATTTAAAAAATAAAACCATATTACATGCATTTCATGTGTCATGCTCAATGCATATTGATTCCAATTAAATATAATACTTATATAATATTTTAAAAAACAACCAAGTATATTCATATAGATTAATAAATATAACTAATTATATTTTCTAATTAATGTCATGCAACATGCTTCTCCAAGTTCATGTATTTAACATATCACATAAATTAAATAAATCTTGAAATTATAAATCATGCATTTCATATAATACATTAACAATTATAATATACAAAAACTGCATGAATATGCTTAACCAAAGGTGAGATTTATTTAAATGACATCCACAAAACATTTAAATAGCAAATGAACTTGCAATGTTTGGTCCCCAGGATAAAATAAAGCAATAAATTACACTAATTTAGTTAAATTTATCCTAAAGTTTCTTTTGTCGTTCTAAAACCAGAACAGACCAACCTGAACTGACCTGAACCAGATCACCAACTAAACCACAGTCGAATCGGATCCGCTTTGCTAACCCTAATTATTTGCAGAATAGTGCAGCTATGCAGAATTTCGGCAGAATTACGATTTTTGGCCAAAATGGTCTCGATCTTCATCAACATGAACCTTAATTCTGGACCTAGACTTATAGAGGAACGATTTACAACAATAATGCCCAAAAAACACAGTGGCTTTTACATTGTTCGTATCAAAATTGTAAATCTAAGGTCAAATATTACCGAAAACATTCAATTCCAAACCATAACATACAGAGTAAATCCACCCAACCAAAGAATAATAATAATAATAATAAATGGCCAAATTGATAATACGATTTGGGCTCTTATATCAATTTTAGGGATGAAAACCTTAGGTGCAACGGAAGCCAAAACACAAAACCCAAACGTATTTAAAATTGGCAGAACAATTTTGCATTGGAATAAAACAGGAAAAATAGATTAAGCATGCAATTCCCAAAAACCTAATTATAAAGCGAAAAAAACTTGCATTGCAAATCTTTTGGGAATTCTGAGGAATTCGTACAAATTGGGATGGGCACCACCACTTGGAGTTGGGATTCTCCTCTTTTTTTCTTTTTGGAATTGAGAAGAAGAATGAAGAAAAACACAAAGAATTTTCTCATCGATCAAATTGATCTTTTCTGCTTTTTTTTTTTCCTTTTATTTTGATAGAGAGAAAATGAGAGGGGTGAAAGTGAGGAGACATGAGATTCATCCCACATCTCTAATAAATTTCATTTTATTTAATCAAAATTAATTAAATAAAAATCAATAACCGTTTAAATCATATTTAAATGGTTCCCTCTCACATAATCTATAGTGTTAATACACATCTAATGTGCATTAATTTTAACCTATAGTTTTGATTTAATCCATTTAATTAAATTCGAAATTCAATTAAATAAAATAATTAATTAATTCTCCAATTAATTAATCACCAAATTAAATATCACATATTTAATTTAAATTTCCCATTTGAATCATATTTATTCCTCTCATTTAACCTATAGTTTTAATGTGCATCCAATGCACATTATTTTTAACCTATCATTTTTAATATGAATCTTATTCATATTAAATTAATATTTGAACTCCTTTCAAATATTTCGTTCTCTCATTTATTAATTTTGAATCATATCCAAAATTAATAATAAAGTCTAAAATTAAACTTTATAAAAAAAAAATGTATCACATATATTAAAAAAAAAATCTCAATTCTGAATTTGAACATTTCAAATTCAATTTAATGACAAATTGCCTCAATACCTTTACAAGTTAGGAAGGGGACCTAATGGACCAACAATGTGAGATTAATTGGCCAAACTTATTAACCAAATTAATCAATATTCGTTAACTGCGCGTACACTCCACTAAAGACCCACAACTGCACTCTTCTCACTACAAATATGTTTATGTGTCCAGGGATATAGACCAATAACATCAAGTTAGTCCTTCACGAGTGTTCATAGCACCAAGTAGGTAAAATTACCATTTTACCCTTGGGTTACCTCTACATCCTTAAGTACTAGTGGTCCTCTAATGAACAACCTGTTTATGGTCTAACCATTAAACAGAAACTTCTCTCGGGCCAGTGATAAAGTAAGGCCCTTTGTTCAAGTCCCAGAAACACCACTAAATGGAATACTCATCTACTTACCCTTAAGTCGGGAAGGAGTGAAATTCATCTTGTACGATTATGTTTCCAACTACCCACTCGGTCTTATCCCCAAAACGGTAGGTATATTGAGTCGGCGAACTGGCCGCTCTCACTCAGTCAAATCAAAGGACAATCTCTCATGAACAATAGTTCATAATATACTCAGGAGTAAGATTAAGTTTCCTAGGTCATCCTATTGAAATAGAAACCTAACTAGTCAACGGAGTTACATCTAATGGTTACTATTTCGTGGCTCAGTCTTGTGCAAACTCATTGCTTTGGATACCCCCACTCGCGTGTCTCTTACATGAATGCATTGGATCCGATAGTGTTGTAAGAATAAGCCACCCAACCGTATTTATATATTATAGATTATTTTGACTATTTACTTGAACCTGATCCACTTTTATATCTCCACATAAAGTTCAAGTACTCATATAATAGTCATGAATATTTTAAGTTTATTGGATTTATTTAAAACGAAATAAGCAATTCATATATCCTATAACAACTTTACCAAATGAGTTTATTGTTTACAAACCATGAGTTTTAGGACATAAAATCCAACAGTAGTTGCACTATCCTCACTGTAGATATATTTCTGTCTACTTGATTTAACCATGATTACCAAATCGATCCTTCACAGGTTGTTCGTAATTACAGTTGGGTCAAAATTACCGTTTACCCCTATAATTACATCTTGCCCCTTAAGTCCCACTGATCCTCTATTGAACAATTGATTTTTGGTCGAACCACCAAACCGAGTCTCTCTCGGGCCAATGAAAGGGTGGGGCCCCTTGTTTAAGACCCCGAGTCAACACTTAAGAGAATAACCTCTCTACTATCCCTAAGATCAGGTAGGAGTGAATTCCATCTTGTAGGACTATGTCCTCAGCTATCTACCTAGTTTTGCCCCTAAAATGAGAGGCTTATTAAGTCAGCGATGTTAAGCCACTATCACCCGTGCATATTAGAGTATAATCCCGAATAAATAGGATTTCATGGTTAGCTCAGGATTAAGATCGAGTTACCTAGGTCATCGAATTGAAATAGTCAATCTTATCAGTAAACGATGGTATAAAGTAAAATTAACTATTTGGTGGTTCAGTCTTATGCAAACTCATTACATAGAACGCCCTCACTCGCATGTCTCCACATGAACAATTCAGAATCACGTCATTTGCATCAAATACAAAGTGAGTTGCATCCATAGTGTTCCCAGTTAACGTACCCAGCCTTATCCCTATACTATAGACCGTTTTGGCTATTACATACACTTTATCCACTTTTATGTCTCCACATAAAGTTCAAGTATTCATGCTATATCAAGGATTCTTAGTTTATTGGATTTAGGGTTAAAAGGTGCAATTCACTTATTTAATAATAACTTTATTGTAAAATAGAATATGTTTAGTGTTTACAAACCATGAGTTTTAGGACATACAACCCAACACTCTGTTCTTTGTAAATAGTTTTTTGTTTTGAGAGAGAAGATGAATTATTCTGTCCACCTATTGGAAAAACATAATTCCTTTCTTAAAAGTAGAAATGTTTTTCCAACAACGTGAAGGGAATTACCACTCTCCCACCCACGCCGAGGAGTTATTCTTTTAATTAATTAAATCAAATTTAATAATATATTTGTTAATTAAAAATTAATTAAATATAACTAATTTAATTTATTTAATTTATTAATTANATATTTGTTAATTAAAAATTAATTAAATATAACTAATTTAATTTATTTAATTTATTAATTAAATCCAGTTTAATTAACTTTTTAATATCATATATCTAATCTATTGCATATATGAATCGTATTTAATATACATATTCCCTCTTAACCTATAGTTTTAATATGAATCCAATTCATATTAATACTCACATATTATAAAGTTTTAATTTTGAATCTTTTCAAAATTAATTTTATATTATAATGTATCGTATACAATTAATTCCTTTAATCAATTTGAACATTTCAACTCTTTAATTATATTAATCAACCTTCACTAACTATAGAGCACTCCACTAAAGACCCATAGTTGCACTCTTATGAACTGCAATATATTTATGTATCCATTAAATTAACCATGTTTTGTAAGTTAACCTTTCACAAATCATTCGTAATAACAATTGGGTCAAATTACCATTTTACCCATGTAATTAATTATTATACTTTTAAATACCACTGATCCTTTAATGAACAATTATGTTTACGGTCCAACCATAAACAAAGTCCTTCTCGGGTCAATAAGAGAGTAAGGCTTAACTGTTCAAGTCCTAGAGTCAGAACTTAAGGGAACAAACTATCTACTTTACCTAAAGTTGGGAATGAGTAAATTCTATCTTGTGAAGCTATATTCCCAGCTCCTCACTCAGTATCATCCCCGAAATGGTAGGCATATTGAATCGGTAGCTACGACCACTCTTACCCATACAAATCAAAGAACGACCCTCATGAGCAGGAGTTCATAACTCACTTAAGATTGAGATTGAGTCACATGGCTATCGTTTGAAATATAAATATCTTTAATTAATAGTGTTATAAAGAGAGATTATATTTCAAGATCTGGTCTTATACAAACTCACTTTATAAAATACCCCCACTTGCATGTCATCACATGAACGATTTGGATCCAATCGTTTGTAACACTTGTAACTGTTGTAACATTTACAAAATGAGTCGTATCCATAGTGTTACTAGGACTTCTATATATCATAGACCTTTTAGGTTATTCCTCGAACACAATCCACTTGGACTTGAATCATGCAAAAAATAAATAAACACTTCGTTTATTAAAAAAAAAACATTATTTATTAATAATTTGTTTATAAATTTACATAGACTACAAGATTTATGACATAAATCTTAACATGGGGTTGCCAAGCGAAAGTAAAAATTTATAATTAGGGGTATACATGGTTTAGGTTGGGTTGGGTTAAAGGTAATTTTAGGACTAACCTAAAAATTCTGGTTGGTTGGGTTGACAACCCAAATGACCCAAATAAAGTCTCCAACCCAACCCTTAAAATTTAGGTTGGGTTGGGTTGGGTTGTCGGGTTATAACTTTTTTTCTTTTTAGTTAAAAATATGTAAATTTATATAACTAATAACTCAAAACTCATAAAATTTAAATGTTAAACATCAAATATCTATGATAATTATTGCAAAGTTTAAACAAAGACAAATATCATCACAAATTAATTAGTATAAACTAATCAAACTTTAAACAAAGATGTGTATATATTATTAATATATATAAAATTCTGGTTGGATTGGGTCAACCCAAATTTTTTTTAGCCAACCCACGACCCAACCCAACCCAACAAAAATAGAAAAAGTTGAACCCAACCCAACCCAACCCTTACATTTTGGGTTGGATAGTCCGAGTTGTTCGGATTGTCGGGTTATTTGAATACCCATATTTAAATCCATGTGAAAAGAAACTGGATTTAAGAATAACCAATGATTCCTTCATTGGTATCTAAAAAAATCAAAAGGATATATATTTTATTGTCCTTGCCACTGTACTAGAATAGTTGAAACCAAAAATGAAAGGTTCATTGAAGATGACAAAATTAATGGGAGTTTGTTACCACGTAAAGTGGAAATTCAAGAAGTTAGGGTAGAAATTCCTTCATCTATAACTTTCTTTCACGTTGTTGTTTTTGTAGTTGTTGACTCTATTAACAATCCACAGAAAGAACAAATTAATGATAATT
Source organism: Benincasa hispida (assembly GCF_009727055.1). Taxonomy (NCBI): domain Eukaryota; kingdom Viridiplantae; phylum Streptophyta; class Magnoliopsida; order Cucurbitales; family Cucurbitaceae; genus Benincasa; species Benincasa hispida. The sequence goes on from NC_052360.1 coordinate 19,007,700, forward strand.
CTCTCAAATGGTTAGATGCCATGAGAGTAGAGTTAAAAGCATTGGATTACAATGAGGTTTGGAACATTGCAGAATTGCCTAAAGAAAGTAAAAGAGCCAAGTGTAAATGGGTCTTCAAGACAAAACGTGACTCTAATGGAAATATCGAACAAAACAAGGATAGACTCAAAAGTCATACTTAGAAAGATGATATTGACTATAAAGAGATTTTTTTCCTAGTCTCTAAAAAAGATTCATTGAGAATTATTATGACTTTAGTTACTCATTATGACTTAGAGCTTCCTCAAATGGATGTGAAAATTTCTTTTCTAAATGGGAATTAAGATAAAGAAGTGTTCATGGATCAACCAGAAGATTTTATGGTTGAAGGAAATGAACATATGGTGTGTAAGCTAAAGAGGTCAACATATAGACTTAAACAAGCTTAAGTTTAATGATACCATCACATCATTCGGATTTAAAGAAATCTTCATTGATCAATGTACATATCTAAAGATCAATGGGATTAAGTCTGTCTCTTATACACATCTAGATGTGTATAAGAGACAGATATATATATATATATCTAAAGATCAGTGGGAGTAAGTTTATAATTCTTATTTTGTATGTTGATGACATCGTGCTGACTACTAATGACTTTGGTGTATGATGTCAAACCAAAGAATTTCTCTCTACTAACTTTAAAATGAAAGATATGAGAGAGACATCCTATGTGATTGGAATCTAAAAATCCATGATCGAGTACATGGACTGTTAGAATTGTCTCCAAAAGCATATATTAACATAGTTTTAGAGAGACTTAAGATGGATAATGCTTCGAGAATAGTTCCAATTCGGAAGGGAGATAAGTTTAGTCTCATCCAATGTCCAAAGGATGAATTGGAACGAAATCAAATGGAAATAATTCCTTATTCTTATATTATCAGAAGTTTAATGTATGCACAAACTTGTACTAGACCAGACATCACATTTGTTGTTAGTATGCTAGACAAGTATTAAAGTAATCTAGGAATGGATCATTGGACTGCTAAGAAAGTGTTAAGATATCTGCAAGAAACATATTGTATGCTTACTTACAGAAGGTATGATCATCTTGAAATGATTGATTCAAATCCAGATTTTGATGCATGAAAATCTACATTTGGTCATTTGTTCCTATTATGTGGAGGAGCAATTTCATGGAAGAATGTGAAGTAATTTATCATCGATGCATCCACTATGAAAGTTGAATTTGTACCATGCTTTGAGACTACAGTTGATGGTTTATGGGTGCATAACTTTATTTCAAGACATGGAATTGTGAATAATATTTTCAAGGCGCTGAAAATTTATTGTGATAATTCTACAACAGTATTCTTTTATAGAACGATAAGTAATCCTTGGAATGCACAAATAACAGTTTAAGAGACTTAATCTGTGATAAAACAACCAAGCTTAAGCACAAAACATATTTACATCATAAACAGATACAGAGTTCAATGAGTCCCAACATTTAGCCTTTGTCCCTAACATGAACAACACTTATGTACAGACATTTACAAGTGAACACCTAAAACTTCACTGAAAATAGGAGTTTTTGAGTGGTAGAGCAGTAGTGCAGTTAACCTCTGGGGAATTGACCACTACTTGGGAAAGAAAACATACAATGAGTGAGCTACTAGCTCAGATTAATAAATCATAGATATCATGCATAAAACTTAAAACTGCCAAGCAAACTCATACTTATAACTTTCTTAAAATATAGCATACATAACAAAAAACATTGCTTAACTTATCCCTTTAGTTGAGAGAGAACCCTTTTGCTTAATATCTCAACGCCATACCTTAGTTGGTGTGAAGTGTCCTTAACACAACCAACGTCAACTTTACCTACGTGCACATGGTAATAACTAAGTACAGTCATACCTTAGGTACTACTGCCCAGATGCCTTCTTAATGTCCTTCAGTATTGGGTTCTAGTAATCATCATAAAACTAATACTTTGAAGTAATTCAAACTTTAGGGCATAAGCAACATAAATCATATGCTTAAACATCTTTACTATAAAGTATAAAATTTCCAATGCACACTTCCTGAAAATTAAGTATAGAAATACTCAAATCATGCTTTCATGAACTTCTTTAAACTAGCATGTGTTAATAGGTTCATGAAAACTTGTTTGCTTGGAAACTATTCTAAGCAGTCTTTAAACATAAGCAAGCATGAGTCTTAACATTTAAGTAAAGCATGTGTTATTAAAACATTGGAAAAACTTTTAGTTTTGTCACTCACAGCCTTGGGCATTCCTCCTAGGGTTGATAAGCCTTTCCTATAGGCGTTAACCCTGTGGAAGTGATAACCATGACTAGCCATTGCCTTTAATCCTTATGTGAGACTAACTCACCTAAATAAGCTTAATATTTAACTTAAAGTGTCATATTTCAGCTCAACGCATACCTCCCTTATGCATTCAACACCTACAAAATCCTTGGGCAATAGCACTAGTCTATGCGGTCAACAATCATCAGCTCATGTGTCGACGCATGCCCCATGTGTTCATTCACCCGTGCACCAACACACCTCCAATGCAACCTCACTCGCAATTGTCGCACAGCCTATCGCCCACACAATGCCCCCTTGCACTTACAGCTTCAGCACATGGCTACATGGTCTAACACATGTTAGCGCATCCTTTGCACACAACATAGCCCTTCACGTGCTCGTTCATTAGCGTCACCATCTGGCCGTTCCAGCTGCTTGCTTGCTCATTTTAAGCAATTTCCTGTTTATTCAAACCAAAATTTCATATTCCTCTTTGAACTCAAATAACTTGTTTTTCAGACATTTTATTGGATAAATTCCTTCTACAAACTTGTTTAAAAACATCTTGACTTATTTACTTTAACATTTATGCTCTGAATTCCTCTTGGTTTGGCTGGAATCCTTCAATCTTCACCACTGACCCAGATTCATCCGAGAGCTTGACCTTCTTGAGGATTCCTTCAGATTTCACCTTGAATCCCTTGGAGATTCCTTTCAGCAGCCCTAAAGCTTCAACTACACTCAACCTTCGTTCAAATGGCTCTAAAATAACCTCAATAGCATGAGTAATTTGCTCAAATCGACCCTTTGAACTGAGGCCTTCCTTTACATAGCTGAGACTGCATGCCTTTAATTCATCCTTAAGCTGACAACTCATACCCTAAGTGGGTTTAGTTCTCCTGACCTTGACAGCTGGCCCACTAGAGTGGGTGACTAAGTTATGATCACCTCTTAACCAACATAAGCCTCACCATTATCTAACCATCGCATGCCACATTTAATGTACACTCTTTTGGCCAACACACAACCTCAGCGCATCGTGTGTCTGTCGCTTAACCTAGTGTCATCACTTGTCTTCCTTGTCTGTAGCCTTTACTTAAACGCATAGACACAACCATGCATCCAAGGCCATCGACCAAGCATCACAGCTCTTTAGCACACAACCTCTAGTCAGTGCATACGTTGGTGTCTCTTGCGCACATCGCTCAGGCTGGTGACCATCGCATGGTCCTGCCTGCCCACGAAACTCATCCAGGCAATGCACGTAGCCTCACCTAGCCAACACACATTGCAGTCCATCGCTTAGATTCCCTTGCCATGTCGCACGCCTTATTGCCCCTCTAACCTCACATGGTCTTTGGTTGGCGCATTGCCCATGCTAACGCATAACAACAACTCACGACCAACACTTAGTCATTTTCTCCATGCGTTACACCCATCATGCACCCAACCAACCTCACGATACAAGGTTGTCGCACACCTCAACAACCTTCAACACATTGCTATCAATGCATGGCACATCTAGCTTCTATACTTAGCCAAATTTTCATTACTAAGCGTCATTACTACCTTGCTACCCGAGGCCTTGTTCCTTAATACTTAGAACTTTTCCTTCTTCTTTATCATCTTCAAGCTTTTCCCTACAAACACATATTAACTTATACTTAATTTTAATTAACATACTATTGCCATACTTAAGTAGGAAAAATAGGATTAGGGGTTTACATTATGTTTATTAACTTATGTAATAAATAATGTCAAATAGGCCAAGTGAGAGCATGTTAGATTTTGTTTAAACTTAATATTTTAATTAATGTAGCCTATGTGCATTATCTACTATTTTATCTTTTAGGCCTATTATTTCATTAGGTCAATTAAGTAAGAGATAATTTCTTAATTAAATAAGAGATAATCAATAGATAATTCCTTTATTAAACACCCTAACGGTAAGTGTCTATATAAATATAAAACCCTAGGGATTTGTGCTATCTTTGCTTCATAATGTAGTTCTTTTTTCCTCATCAAGAAACCTAATTATATTCTGAAGGAAGATCGAGAGAGAGAAACACAATCTCTTACGAGATCATTATCATGGATCAAGGAATGTTATTCGAACTAATGTTATTGTGAAAATCATTTAGTTAAAAAAATCTTGGCATTTATTGTTTTATACAGTATTATGGTTTTATTGTATAATCATTAAGTTAAAACTTATAGAACCTAAGCAAACTGAGTGAAATGGTCTTTGCTCCAGAGGGAAAGATAATGATCAAGTGAAAGGGAGTCTCACCACTTAAGGAGAGCTTAAGTCTAGCAGATAGGAAGTCCTTATCCTTGGGGGGGAGCTTAGGTGAACAGTTGAGTTGTTAAGCTCTACAGAGGTCACTGTAATGGTTGTCGTTACAGATAAGTACTATGCTGTAATTACTTATCATATATATTAGTGAAGTTATCTTTCATGGAATTTTGTCCCCCTAAACGTAGGTTATACTTGTTGAATGTTCAGTGGATTGATGTAACATTGTTTGTAGTAACATTTGACGTTCGATGGGTACTTCCATATTATTTTCATTATTTAACTTTGATTAGTCATTGTCTCTCATTGTTGATCTCTTATTTTCCTTTTTCAATATGCCATATTATATAGGCTCTTTTCAAATAAAGAAAAACAAGCCAATTTATTTACAAATAAAGTAAAATGTCAATGTCTATCAGTGATAGTGTTGGGTTGTATGTCCCAAAACTCGCAGTTTGTAATGTTAAACATGTTCTATTATCAATAAAGATGTTATTGATGTTTATTTAATAAAACTGTTATTGAATATGTGAATTGCACTTGTAAAGTCTAAATCCAATCAAATAAATATCCATGCCTATTATATTAATACATGAACTTTATATGGAGACATAAGGTGGATCAAGTTCAGTAAATAGCCAAAACGGTCTATAGTATACAAATAAGGTTGGGTGCCTTATTCTGGTAAAACTATCGGATGTGGCCCACTCTATAATTGTTACAATTTATTGTAAAGTGCTACAAACGAAGTGATCCTGATTCATTCATGTATTGGCATGAAGAGTGGGGGCATCCTATGCAATGAGTTTTCATAAGATCGAACCAAGATTTAGTCATTCTTACTTTATAACACCGTTTATTGTTTAAGACTGACTATTTCAAAGCGATGACCTAGGTAACTTGACCTTAATCCTAATCTAACTATGAACTCCTTTTTATACGGAATCATCCTTAGATTTGCTTGGGTGAGGGTTGGCTCGACAGTGCCGGCTCAGTAAGCCTCCCATTTCAGGGGTAAGATCGGGTAAATAGCTGGGGACATAGGGTGCAAGACGAAAGTCACTCCTACCCGTTTTTAGCGATAGTAGAGAGGTTGTTTCTTTAAGTGCTGACTCTGGGTCTTGAACAAGGGGTCCCACCCTCTCATTGGCTCAAGNTTAAGTGCTGACTCTGGGTCTTGAACAAGGGGTCCCACCCTCTCATTGGCTCAAGAAAGACTCGATTTAGTGATTGGATCACAAACCCACAAACCAATTGTTCATTAGAGAATCAATGGGACTTAAGGAGCTAGATGTAATCTGGGGGGTAAAATAGCTTTTGACCTAGCCGTTATTACGAACAACCTGTGAATGGTTAACTTACTAATCATGGTTATATCGAGTGGACATAATATATCTACAGTGAGGGGAGTGTAACTATTGGGCTTTAATGGAGTGACCCGGTAGTTAACGAATGGTGGTTAATTAGGTTAAAGAGCTTAGCCGATTAATCGTGGATCGTTAGAGCCCATAATTTGTAGGTCCATGAGGTCCCCATACTAGTTCATATCGGACTAAACCTTAGAACAGTGTGACGAACGAATTTGAAGTGTTCAAATTTGGTTTTTGGAGCAGAGTGTTAAATATATACGATATATTAAACCTAATGTTTAATTGTGAATAAAACATAAAGAGAGAGAAAGTAAAAGATATTTAAATAAGATTTAAATATCAAGATTATGAATAGTGATTCATATAAATTGGAATACGTATTGGATTTAATATTAAATTGAATTAATTAAATTGTTTAATTAATTATTTAATATTAATTTAATTTTAAAATTGATTATTAGAGTTAATTTTGAAATTAAATGGATTTGATCAAAATTGCATTAAAAGTCAATTTGTTGTCTAGGTAAAAAATGCAATGGAAGTCAAATTGTTGACTTTCGATTTTTGAAAGTCAAAAAGTCAAATTTGTTGACTTTGGACTTTGAGAGTCTAACTTTGACCAAGTTAGTGGAAAGATCCAACATTTATGAGTGTGAAATGCCAACTTTTGGATGGCTAAGTATTGTCTTCATTTGAAGACACTTGTCCCACTAAATCCCACTTTTTGAGTTAGCAGTTTTTTTAGTGTCAAATTCTTATCAAAATCAAAGTTGCAGTTTGCATGTAATGGTCTTTAAAAGAGAGTGATTAATGCTTTTGAAGAACTCTTGGCCATAATGGGTTTAGATGAGATTATGTGAAAATCTCATCCTTTTTTCTCTCAAAGCTTTAGTTTTTTCCTCTCCAAATTAGTCACTCACTGGATTCCACCATCCCGTTCTAAGGCCGAGAATAGTCGAGAAGACTCTCATGATAGTCTATGTACCGTTCGTGAGGAGATTAGAGCTGATTTGGAGAAGATTCAAAGACTACGAAGGTTGTATTCTTTTCCTCTTTTACTTGTTTGATTGCATGCATGCTTATCTTTATAATTAATATAATTAGAGTACTTTAGATCTATTTTTCTTCTGTTGTGCATGTGTTCATTCCATCAATTGGTATCAGAGCATGCTTAAAGTAATCAATTTTTTGGTTAATTTATGCATATGGTGGGTATTGATTTATGTGATGAATGTTGTGTGTGCTAAAAGGGATAATTTCGATTTTGGCATCCGTTTTTCTCTCCTGGGTTGTAATAATTATTGTAACTACCTGGTGTTTTATAGGCTTTAATATGTAGAGAAGGGTCTGTAAATTTGCTAGATTCATTAGAGTTGAAATTAGGTCGTAATTGCTCAATTCCGGGAAAGAGGCACTTTAAATCTGGTGAAAATTGGCTCATAGACCCAAAAGTCATCTCTCAGACCCGGTAGCAACCTTCCAGACCCAAAAGCCCGGTGGCCCAACCCAGTTCGGTGAGCTTCCCAGTGCGTGCTAGTTGTCTGGACAGTCTGACCCGTCAGCGCGCCCGACCCGACCGACTTGGTCCTCACTTACTTGTTTCTTGACGCTTAAGAGTTCACATCGAGATTCATGTGACACTTTGTGTCATTCTAGAAGTGTCCTCCATTCGGAAAGTGTTTGCATGAATCAAGATTAAGATGAATAGAGGAAATTGTTCACAGTAAAATCAAATACATGATGTTTTGATTTTAATTCTCACGTCTCTAAAGAGTTCACACCGTAGGGTTCATATAATACTTTGTGTCACCCTAGGAGTGACCTCCATTCTGAAAGTGTTTGCATGAGTCAATATCAAGGTGAATAAGGGGAAGTTGTTCATTGTAGAATCAAATATGTGATATATTGGTTTCAACTCTCACGTCCCTAGGAAGTTCACATCGTGAGATTCATACGACGCTTCGTGTCACCCTAGGAGTGACCTTCATTCGGAAAGTGTTTGTATGGATCAAGATCAAGGTGAATGGGAAGTGTTCATAGCAAGTGGGTGAAGGATATGTGACAACGTGTCTTACGGTCTCTTTCGTTGGTTTATACCGTGAGATTCCTATGTTGCGCCTGTTGGTTAGCATTACGCGGCCCTTGCTAGTCGTTTAACGATGGCTATCCCCTCGGAAGGTTGTAACATGGGATTCAGTACAACTCAAACTCCATAAATGGATATGATTTCTTAGGTCTTTTTACAACTTTAACTCTCCAATTTGGTAGCATCGTTGGGGCCGCTAATCACTGAAATAAAAAATTGAGAGTTACACTTACAAAATTACTAAGTGTTAGTAAGTTCTTGACAAAAAATGGTAGCTAAATGACTATCGAAATATGAGTTATTCTGGAGATAGTATTTAGTCAAGAATGTCTTGCTTTAGTGAAGGAGTATTTGACTGCCCCTCTATACGATTGAGCGGCGACTTTTATCTGCTAAGCCCTCTCCTTTCTACTTTGACCTAATGTATCCGTGAACCGCCAACCATCGCACTGTAAAAATAGGATAAGTTTTATCGAGAGTCATTTGGTCCTCCTAAAAAGATCTACTAGGTGGCACTTATTCTAACTCACTATAGTATCGTTGCAAATAAAATAATGAAATTTGGGTACACTATTACTTTGCTAAAATTTGATTGGGTTTAGAAGCAATTCAGTAATTAGATTTTTTTTTTAATTTTAGCATGTTGAATTTTTCAAATTTACTTGCTTCTGACACTTCTAAGAGTAAATCAACATGGAAATCAAATATACTAGCAGTTGATGATTTAGACTATGTTTTAACAAAGAAATGTCCTTTATCTACCAATTCTGCTACTTACCAGAAAGCACAACAAAGTAAATATGATTTACTTGTCATTGAGACGTGCTTTGTGGAAAATGATAAGTTAACCTGGATAATGGATTCAGGAGCCGCTAATCATATCTGTACTTTTGCTCAGGAAACTAGTTCCTGGAGACAACTTACAAAAGGTGAAGCAACCTTTAAGGTAGGGCCCGGGGAGGTTGTTTCGGCTAAAGCAGTGGGAGATATAAAGTTATTTATTGAAGATAGACATATTTTACTTGAAATGTTTATTAATTTCATTTTATGAAAAGGAATTTAATTTCTATCTCATGTTTGCTAGAACAAAATTATAAAGTTTCTTTGAATATAATGAAATATTCATTATCTCAAAAAATAATATAGTATGTTCTGCAAATCTAGAGAATAACTTATACGTGTTAAAACCAACTGAGGTAAAAGCCGTTTTGAATATAGAGATGTTTAAAACAGCTGAACTCATCATAAGAAAAGGAAAATTTCTCCAAATGCCTATCTTTGGCATCTAAGACTAGGTCACATTAATCTCAATAGGATTGGGAGATTGATTAAGAGTGGACTTCCAAACCAGTTAGAAGATAACTCTTTACCACCATGTGAATCTTGTCTTGAGGGTATGATAACCAAAAGATCTTTTATTGGAAAAGGTCTTAGAGCCAAAGAACCTTTAGAGCTAGTACATTCAGACTTTTGTGGTCCGATGAATGTTAAAGCGAGAGGGGGGTATGAATATTTCATCAGGTTCATCAAGGATTATTCAAGGTATGGTTACATTACCTAATGTATCATAAGTCCGATACACTTGAAAAGTTCAAGGAATATAACGCAGAGGTTGAGAACCAATTAGGTAAAAAGATTAAAACACTTTGATCATATCAAGGTGGTGAGTTCATGGACTTAAAATCCTAGTACTATTTGATAGAACACGAAATTCAGTCATAACTCACAACACCTGGCAGCCCTTAACAAAATGGTGTTGCAAAAAGAAGAAATAGAATCCTGTTAGACATGGTTCGTTCTATGATGAATTATGCTCAGTTGCCAAGTTCTTTTTGAGGTCATGCAATAGGGATTACGGTGTATATATTGAACATGGTTCCTTCGAAAAGTATTTCAGAAACAGCTTACGAGTTATGAATAGGACGTAAAGGTAGTTTATCACTTCAAAATTTAGGGATGCCCAACACATGTGATGGTGCAAAATCCAAAGAAGTGGGAATTTCGTTCAAAGGTATGCCTATTTGTAGGCTATCCTAAAGAGACAAAAAATGGTTTCTTTTATGATCTTCAGGAAGATAAAGTATTTGTGTTGACAAATTCAACATTCCTGGAGGAAAACCACATTAAAAATCATCAACCTCACAATAAGCTAATATTAAGTGAGATGACCAGAGAAACTACAGATAGATCAACAAAAGTTATTGATCGAGCAGGTCCAACAAGAGTTGTTGATGGAAGTAGTACTTTACATCCTTATCAAGAGTTGAGAATGCCTCGACGTAGTGGAGGGGTTGTGCAACAGCTTGACCAGTACATGGGTTTAACTGAAACTCAGGTCGTTATACCTGATGATGGCTCAGATGATCTATTGACTTTTTACAAGCAATAATTGATGTGGATAAAGTAGAATTTATGGTTTTATATGTTGATGATGTTCTATTCATTGGGAATGAAGTATAATTTCTAGCTGACATTAAGACATGGCTAGCCACGCAATTCTAAATGAAGGATTTGGGAGAAGTACAGTATGTTCATGGGATTCGAATTTTGCGGAACCACAAGAAAGGAATGATAGCCTTATCTCAGGCATCTTATATAGACAAAATATTGTCTTGATATAAAATGCAAAATTCCAAGAAAGGTATGTTGCTTTTCAGGCATGAAATTCATTTGTCTAAGAAACAATGTCCTAATACACCTTAAAAGGTTGAGGTTATGAGATGAATTCCATATGCATCAACAGTAAGGAGTTTAATGTATGTCATGTTGTGTACTCGTTTCAGCATATGCTATGCAGTTGGAATTTTCAGTAGATATCGATCCAATCCTGGATATGATCATTAGACTGTCGTTAAAAACATCCTCAAGTATCTTCGGAGAACGATGGACTATATGCTCGTGTATGGTGCTAAGGATTTAATCCTTATTGGATCCACTAGTTCTAACTTTCAGACCGATATAGATTCTGGGAAATCTACTTCGATGATAGTATTCACTCTGAACGGGGGAGCTATAATGTGGAGGAATATCAAGCAAAGTTATATTGTTGATTTCACCATGAAGTTGGGTTTGTATACTGAGAAGACGTGATTGTCACGCAGATTGCCTCTGAAGACAATTTTGGCTAATCCATTTACAAAGGCCCTCTCGGCTAAAGTGTTCGAGGGTCACCTTATGGGACTAGAACTGCGAAATAGTTAGAACTAAGGCAAGTGGGAGAAGTACTGGTATCTTATGCTCTAGTTTATTGTATTTATTCTTTCATTACTTAACATTGTATATGTATTTGTTATGTATATGTAAAATCCACTAGAGGTTTAGTCCAAGTGGGATTTTTTTGGGTTGTATGTCCTAAAACTCGCAGTTTGTAATGTTAAACGTATTCTATTATCAATAAAGATGTTATTGATGTTTATTCAATAAAACTATTATTGAATATGTGAATTGCACCTGTAAAATCTAAATCTAATAAACTAAAGATCCATGGCTATTATATTAATACATGAACTTTATGTGGAGATATAAGAGTGGATCAAGTTCAGTAAATAGCCAAAACAGTCTATAGTATAAGAATAAGGTTGGGTACCTTATTTTAGTAATACTATCGGATGCGACCCACTTTGTAGTTGTTACAATTTGTTGTAAAGTGCTACAAACAAATTGATCCTGATTCGTTCATGTATTGACATGAGGAGTAGGGTCGTCCTATGCAATGAGTTTGCATAAGATCGGACTAAGAATTAAGTCACTCTTAATTTATAATATTGTTTACTGTTTAAGACTGACTATTTCAAAGCGATGACCTAAGTAACTTGACCTTAATCCTGAATTAACTATGAACTCCTGTTTATTCAAGATTATCCTTAAATTTTCATGAGTAAGGATTAGCTTAACAACGTTGGCTCAATAAGCCTCCCATTTCAAGGATAAGACCTGTCTCTTATACACATCTAGATGTGTATAAGAGACAGGAGTTTAGTCGGTTAATCGTGGATCGTTGGAGCCCATGATTTGTAGGTCCATGAGGTCCCCCAACTAGCTCATATCGAACAAAACCTTAGAACAGTGTGAGGAACGAATTTGAAGTGTTCAAATTCGATTTTTGGAGCAAAGCGTTAAATATATACGATATATTTGACCTAATGTTTAATTGTGAATTAAACATAAAGAGAGAGAAAATAAAAGATATTTAAATAAGATTTAAATATCAAGATAACGAATAGTGATTCATATAAATTGGGATAAGTGTTGGATTTAATGTTAAATTAAATTAATTATTTAAATTAATTTAATTTTAAATAACATTAAAAGTCAATTTGTTGAATAGGTCAAAATTGCAATGGAAGTCAAATTGTTGACTTTTGACTTTTGAAAGTAAAAAAGTCAAATTTATTGACTTTGGACTTTGAAGGTCAAACTTTGACCAAGTTAGTGGAAAGAACCAATATTTGTGAGTGGGAAATGCCAACTTTTGCTTGACTAAGTGTTGTCTTCATTTGAAGACATTTGTCCCACTAAATCCCACTTTTTGAGTTAGTGGTTTTTTTAGTGTCAAATTCTCATCAAACTTAAAGTTACATGTTTGCATGTAATGGTCTTTAAAAGAGAGTGATTAATGCTTTTGAAGTACTTTTAGCCATAGTGGGTTTAGATGAGATTATGTGATAATCTCATCCCTTTTTCTCCAAAACTTTAGCTTTTTCCTCTTCAAATTAGTCACTCACCGGATTCCACCATCTCGTTTTAAGGCCGGAGAATAGTCAGGAAGACTCTTGTGGTTGTCTATGAACCGTTCATGGGCGAGATTGGAGCTGATTTGGAGAAGATTCAAAAACTACAAAGGTTGTATTCTTTTTCTCTTTTACTTGTTTGATTGCATGCATGCTTTTGTTTATAATTAATCTAATTAGAGTGCTTTAGATCCCTTTTTCTTCCATTGCGCATGTGTTCGTTCCATCAGATAGACTGTGATAGACTTCTATCACTTATACTTGAAAATACTTTCAGCAATTTTATCATTTAAAATAATTACCTTATTATATATTATGATTTGAATCTGGCTTCATTTAAATTAGTAAAAACATCAAATCTTTGACAATATGTGGATGAAAATCGAACATCTGCTTCGAGGTTGATATTACAAATACTATTTTAGTTAAATTGTGTTCATTTTGCCAAAATTTCATCATAAACATGGGAGGTACAACATTTTGAGTCCAAAATGGGATGTCATATCTTCTAAAATAGAAGTTTTTGTTTATATCATATCAAGGTGAATTACCAAAATAGATCATTTTGAACATGGATTTGGATCGCTCTCCTTCTCCATCTCCCCTCTCACTCACTTTTCTCTCTCTCTTGCTCTTTCTCTTGCCCCCTTTTGGAAAAAATATACATATTCAACATTCCAAATGCACATCCTTCACTCTTGCTCAGACACCAACAAATGAAAATTTTATCAATCGAACAAAAGAAATCCATACATCTTATGCTCCGACGTTCTCTCAGATTTCTTTTTGGCAAGCCTATGACCCCACTGGTGAATACATGGTCGGCGATTGCTATGCAATAAAAATTGGAGGAAAAAAAAGGATAACGGATAAAATTGGGAAAGGGATGAGGACAAAAATGACTAAGAGTATTTTTTATAACATTGGTTGATGATGATTTTTAAAAAAATGGCAAAATTCTTAAATTTTGAAAAGTGAGGAAAAAACCATTTCGAACTTTTTTTGTGCTTCAATATAGTTACCCCTAAAACTTGTCACATTGTATCGATTTGGACTAAATTTACATGAATGTTGTAATTTTAACTGACTTTTCAATTTCAATTAATTTACTTACTGTATTTGTCGAAAAGTATACAATTGAAAAAGAAAAGTTAAAAATATCAACCAAAAAAATCGGATGGTACAAAACAAAATTGTTTTTAATTATAAATAGATGTGAATGTAATTTGTATTTAATTTCTCCTCTCCCCTCTCTCCATTCTTTTGTGCTTCTTTACTCTCTCCCCATCCATGTCATGCCCTTTGCAAAAGATAATATATTAAAGAAATTAAAGAAAAAAGAAAGGACACAAATAAGTAATTCTCCGTTTGGATTTAAGAAAGTTGAGAATTGATTTTAAATCACGTGATTTGAAATCTGAAAATTTATTTTAAATTAATTATTTTGTTTGAAACGAGAAGGATTTGAAATGGATCTATTTAAAATTTTATGAATGGATGGTAACTGAAAAGGAAAATAAAATTAAGAATTTATCGATATAGGTTTTTTAACTATGACGTGTTAATTGAAAATTAGAATATGACAGGGTCAATTAATTTACTTTTAAATCATATGGATTCCTATGAAATTCGAGCATTCTAGACAAGAAAATTTTTAATTAAAAATAGGATTTGAAATTCTTTTAGATTTAAAAATCATCATTTTTTCTGCAGTAACAAATGATGGAATTCATTTGAAATCTCTCAAATTAAAATTACTCAAAATCATGAAGTTCCAAACAGGCCATAAAGGAAAGGGTATAATTAATATTTATGGAAAAAAACAAGAACCCATAAAATATATTGATATAGATTAAATTTAGTAGGTAAAATAGTGAAATGAATAGAGAACAAAAATTATCATATTCATCAAAGTTCAGAGTTCAAGATAGATTTAAAGGTAAAGTAAATTAAAAAAAAAAGTAATAAAAAGTGCATATATTATTTCAAAAAAAAAAAGGGAAAATTACAAAAACCATCTCTAAACTATGAGTTGGTTACAATAACATATCTGAACTTTCAATTTGACTGAATACCTCCTTGTAGTTTCCTAATAGTTACAATTAGCCACTTTTATTCAATTAATTTTTATTTATGGACATGTGTGTGGCTTCTTCCTCTCTCTTGTTCTCTCTCCTCTCTCTTCATTCTCTGTTCCTCTCTAAATTCCCCATAACCCATTATATTTCCTCTATCTCACTAGCCTTTCCTTAACACCGACTTCCTTCAATTTTTAAGAGGGGATGATGTGGGGCTTATATCACTTCGAAGAAGAAGTTTGAGTTTATTGTTTGATCTAAAACTCGTAGCGTCGTACAAAAGATAATTGAGAACAAATAAAAAGAATAGTTTCATGGACGTTGAAATTAGGGAGGCGAGACAGTTTCAAGAATCGAAAATCGCATTAACACAATTCGAGGAATGGTGTCCTCCCAACGACAAACTATTGTCGTCTTTTACACGACAACGATTCGAGGAATCAGAAAGACATTCCAAGACTGCAATTGTTGGGGTTGATGCCCTAAATCCCGTATGATTTTGTAGTTTGTAATTGTATTGTACAAACATCTTATTTATCTAATAAAATATGTGATGTTTTATTTGACATTTAGTTGCATTAAACCCATAGACCAATAAACTAATATTCAAGGTTATCTTGTAGCTTAAATATGTATGTAGAGACATACGGGTGGATCATGTTTAAGTGATAATATAAATGGTCTGTAGTAGAGGGATAAGGCTGGATACCTTATCTTGGTGACACTACGAGTACGGTCCGCTTTGTAGATATCACAATTGTTGTAAAGTGCTACAAATGATCTGATCCTAATATTTCGTGTGGAGACATATGAGCAGGGGTATTCTATACAAAAGAGTTTGTATAAGTCTGGACCACGAAATGTGTCGTTCATAATAGAGACTTATATTTAACCAGGATGACCATAGATAACATGACCTAAATCCTAAATGAGTTGTGAACTATTGCCTACGAAGGTGGTCATTTGATTTGTATGGGTGAAAGTGGCCAAATTACCTACTCAAAAAGCCTGCCATTTTGAGGATTCATCTTATTAGGGAGCTGGGAACATAGCTACACAAGATGAAATTCACTCATTCCCCGATGTTAGGAAAAGTATATAAATTGCTCCCTTAAGGGCTGATTCCAGGGCTTGAATAATGTAGCGCCACATCCTTTCCTAGCCTAAGAGGAGTTTGTTCATAGTTGAACTATGATTTATTGTCATTAGAGGGATCAGTGGTACTTAATGAGTTAAATGTAACTATAGAGGCAAAACGGTAATTTTGGCCTAGCTATATTTACGAGCAATTTGTGAACGGTTATCGTACTGTTGATTGATATCCAATGGACACATGTTAAGTTTTTAAAGGATGTATATTTTCTATGATAATTTCTCCAAAATTATGTTGATTATTTGCTTTAAATACTAATTTTGTAGGTAAAACGGTCCCCGAGGCGTCTAGGAGTCATTAAGAAAAAATCGAGTAAAAAAGATTAAAAAAATGACCAAGAAAATCACCAAATTGAAGAGAATCAAGTAAATACCCATAATGCCATCGAGTAAGGTTGTTGAGTAATCGAGCATCGAGTATTTAGCAGAATACTATCGTGTATAATCAAATAAAGGTTGTTGAGTAATCAACTATCGAGTTTCTTCTTATTCATTTTTCATTGAGTAAAAGCTATCAAGTAAAGGTCATCTAGCATCGAGTAAAGCATCATCGTGCATTGAGGATCGAGTATAAGTCAGGAAGCTCGCTTTTTAAACTGCAAAAACTCGATGCGTTCATTCTTTTTTCTAAATTTTGATGCGATTCATCCTCGCGTCTCACGACACTATGCTACTGGTATAAATTTTTGTTCAGTTATTTAGTAAAACATATATCGTTTTTAGAGAGAAAAAGAGAAACCTATTTTAGAGAGAGAAACTTCAAATAAGAGAAAAAAATCCATTTTTTTTAGAGAGAGACTTCGAATTTACAAAGCGATTCTTGTAAATTTTTTTGTGAGATTTACTCAATTTGTATTCAATCTTTGAATCAAATATGCAACTATCAATGGATTGCTTGAAGAATTTCATCATCCATAAGTAGGTAATCCTTTTTCCTGAGGAATTATGTAAATTGACATTTTCTTGAGACTTTTCCTTAATGTTCTTTCATGTAATTACTTTCTTTTGAATGTTCTTGCTTAGATTTAGAATAAAATTGATTAAGTTGAATTGACACTCATAATCAAATTTTGTATGCAAAAATTACATGGTTCTATAACAAAATTGTAATTATGGTTGCAAAAATTAATAGTCTTTATAGAAAATGTAGACTTTTTTTTCCTCTTTTCTTTAAAGAATCTATTAATTTAGAACATTCATGCAATCAATCTTGAATTTTCAGTCTTTTGATTTCAAGATTGGAATAGTTAAGAAAACCTCTGAGTTTAATGCAATTTAAGGATTAATTGTGAAATGTCTTTAGGAAGCAATTAAGACCTAGATTAGGGTTAATTGTGAAATTAGCTAATTAGGGCATTAGAAATTTATTCTTAATGAACTATTGAATAATCTAATTGCATGATTCTTTGTTAAATCAATGATAGAATTGCTAGTTTACATAAAATCCCCTAGATTTCATTTCAATTGAATCTTATCTCATAATCTCTCTTATTTCTCTCATCGATAAATTTCCTATATCAATTATTGTCTTTTTCACTTAGTTAGTTTCTAGTTCTTAAAACAAACCAACCCCTATTTAATCTTTTGCATTTTGGAATTCAAGTAGTCTATTTTAGACCAATTAATGGAGTTCTCTTGGGATCGACCTCTTACTCCACTATTACTACGTGTTAGTTCTAGTTGTAGTTAGAGTATTATAAATTTCATTTGTTTTAGGTATAGAATTAACGACACCTATTTCACTCAAAACAACGCATAAATATATCTATAGTACGACTGTCGGTCTTTAATGGAATGCCCGATAGTTACCAGATGGTGAATAATTTAATTAAAGAGTTTAATTAATTATTCACGTACCGTTGGAGCTTCAAACTACATATCCAAGAGGTTCCCTCTGTAGCTTAATGGGAAATTTATGAGAATCAATTTTGGATTAATTTGAATTGTTCAAATTAATTTAGGGAATTAATTATATGTGGTATAATTAATTTAATTTAATTATATATGATATAATTACTATAATGTATTTGATACATTATCATATAAAGTTTATTTGAGAGATATTAAATATTTGAATATGATTCAAATATTAATTATGTGAATTGGATTCATATAATTAAATTTAATATAAATGGGATTTATATTAAATATCGTTGTTGAGAGAATAAACTATATGATATATTGTATTGGATACAATATTAAACTATAGGTTATATGTTACATTTGACATAACATATAGTTTAAGATATATTATATAATAAAGTAGTTATCATATAAATATATATTAAAGTTTTTATTAAAGTTAATTTTATATTTTATTTTTTAAAAACAATTTTAGGGAGGGAGTTATTTTTCTCTTTACATCATGCAAGAGTGGGAAAGAAAATTTAGGGGATTTTTTTATTCATCTTCTTTTTCCTCGTGTAGTGAGTTACAGAAGGGTTATTCAACATTTGAATCTCTACTTCCCCAATCTCTCTTCCTCTTTCAATTAATTTTCTCTCTCACCAAAAAGTCAAAGCGCACACACTCTTGGATTCTCATCCTAGAGAATAAGGGGAAACTATTTTGGTGGTGGTCATTTAAAAATTAAAGCTTTTCAAGTTCGTGTTTTTACAGAGAAGAGGATACATGAAGAAAAATGTTCTTCAAGGGTTAATTCTCTTATTTCTCTCTCTTTTATTTTTTAGAGCACGTTGTATTTTTATCTTAAATACATAGATTTTTTGTTTGTTCTCTATAACTTGATGATTCTATAAATTTTGGGTTTTGGGTCTGATCCATTTCCGCTCAAGGACCTTCAATAGTTCCTTCAGCAACAAGGTTCGGTCGATCATTGAATCCTATGACATTCATTTGCTGGAGTGAGACATGTCTATGGATTCTAGTTTTAAAAAGGAATTGGGGGTGTTAATGACGAGCAAGGAGGTGAAAGTTTCTGTGGTTTTTATGAAGAGGATGCTGATCAGAGAGGTGATAAAGGTGTTGAAAATGGAGGAGGGGAAATTGGGAGTTCTATTTGAATTCGGATGGCAGAGGGCATGCAAAAAGTGTGAATGTTGCAGCGGCATGAGATTTGTGATGTGTGTGGATTGTAATGGAAGCTATAAGTTTTTGATCAAACAAAGAAGAAGACAATCAAATGTGTGAGCATAATGAAAATGGGTTGATTTAGTGTCCTAGTTGTTCTTGAAATTTCAATATATGCTTCTTCTTTTTTTTAAAGATAGATGTGAATTAACATAGTATTAGGAGGGAGGAGAGAGAACCAGAAAGGAGAGGAAGAAATCATACATGTCCATAAATAAAAATTAATTGAATAAAAGGGCCTAAGTGCAACTATTAGAAAACCGCAAGAGCTCGTAGTTTATGGGTGGTTTTTGCAAATTTTCAAGAAAAGAAAAAGTGTGTGTTATTATAAATATGTTAAATTAGTTGTAATGTAGACACTCATTATTAGTGTCCATTGGTCATGTGTCACTTATCATTACCTCATATGTTGTCCATGTGTCTCAACATTACACATCTTTATTGTTCATGTAATCCACCTCCTACTTGCCAAATTGCCTATAAATACAGGCATTTTATGGGTTTTGGAAGATACATATATTAGTGATCAATCTAAAAAGATTGGAGAAAGTGGAGAAATCTATTCTTTATTACTTTATTTCAATTCTACTATTTATTTATTTTATATATTTATATTATATTATTATATTATATTTATTTCAATATTTCTTTATTTTATTATATATTGTTATATATTATATTTTCTCCATATCTGTGTTCTCGTTATACGCTGTTGTGCTCCTCAAATTCACAACATGTTATCAGCACGAGCTTCTATTGTTTTCCCGCTAAATGTAGGTTCTAAAGAAACCTGGATCATTTTTGTATGTTGGGTGACTAAAAAAATGAGTAAAGAAGATCTATTCTGGCACATAATTCAAATACACATATACTTACAAGTATAAAATATTTTTCCAAATTGACAATGTTGGAAGCAAAAGTCAATACGATATCAGGTTCTGCAAACCTGATTGAAGGCTTTGCAAAAACATATATTATTTTGCCTAGAGGAATAAAATTTACAATTAACAACCAATTATTATCTAGTCAAACAAAGAAAAATTTACGGATATACGTTACAATGGTTATCATATTGAGACTGATAAAAAGAATAATATGGAGTATTCTTATATCATATCTACTGTATCATATGAAAAACTTATACTAGAAGAGTTGTCTGCTTTTTCTTCTAGATTATATTATACTCATATACGAATAATTGAAATATATGCAACAATGAATCTGAAGTTCTAAAGAAACTCTTATTAAAGAGAACCTATGAGCGGAAACAAGATCGTTCTAAATTCATTGTGACAGAATTACAAGCATTCACAAACATACAAGCCAGTTATGCATTTTAGAACAAATTACGCATGCTTTGATAAATTAAATACAAAGGAACGAGAGACATACCTTTTGAAGAACTCTTCTTCTACCTTTCTCTCGCTCTCGTGGATTCTTGGACCAGCACCTCTCGCAGTTGCTTAGAACGTCAAGCCGATCGTCTACCCAAATCTCTCATTATCGCTCAACAAGCGAACAGTCTTCTCCACAAACAAGCAATCTCTCGGACTCCACCACTTAGTGATCTCGATATTCTTGGAGTGAGAATCCAGGAGATGTGGGCTCTGTTGAATTTGGCAGAGGGACGGAGGAAACAACAATCATATTCAGCGACCAAGCAAGTGGGAGTGGTTTGTGTTTATTGTATAGACTTGTGCTTAATTGTTTATAAAAGGTGCACGATCGTTTAGTAAAATGAGTTTTATCGTTTAGACGATCGTTTAGTGAATCTCGCTCAGGCGCGTGATCGCTTAGTAAAAATAACACGATCGTTTAGGAAACAGAGCGTGTACACGATCGTTTAGGAAACACTTGAGGCTGTCGTGTAAGCTCAAGTGAGCTAAACGATAGGTAGTGTTCAACCAACGAAGTGATAATGCAATTCCATTCCAAAATGAAAACATTTTTCATTTCATCCTTCAATTATGAAAACTGAATAAAACCTCCCACTTTCACGCGCGGTTATGGAGAA
Source organism: Benincasa hispida (assembly GCF_009727055.1). Lineage (NCBI taxonomy): Eukaryota > Viridiplantae > Streptophyta > Magnoliopsida > Cucurbitales > Cucurbitaceae > Benincasa > Benincasa hispida. The sequence continues at coordinate 19,028,817 of NC_052360.1, forward strand.
AACCACCAACAATTATCTCATAATTGTTTGATTATAAATAAATATAATAACTAACTTATCATATTATATTTATAACCTATAGTTTTAATATCACATCATATGCAACATTTAAATCATAGTCCTTTTCTCCTTTACTTGATATAAATCATATTTACATCAAATTCCTCCAATTAATGTATCTCATACATCATGTCAACTATATCATATATAATTGAAATAGTTTAATCAAACTACCTCTTGTCAATTTGAACACTTCAAACTGGCCCAAAGACTACTTCTCAACTTGAATCCATTGAGGTACCAAGGGGATCTTATAGACCTGTAGCTTGAAGCTCTAACAATACGTGAATAACTGATTAAACTCTTTAGCCACGAGATCCAACATCCGTTAATTATCGAGCACTCCACTAAAGACCAACAACTGTACTCTTCTCACCATAGATATATTTCTGTATCCATCGGATATAACCAGTCAATAGTACGATAACCCTTCACAGATGCTCGTAAATACAACTGGACCAATTTATCGTTTTGCTCCTGTAGTTACATCTAACTCATTAAGTACCACTGATCCCTCTAATGAACAATACATCATAATCCTACTATGAGTGGATACCTCTCAGGCCATAAGAAAGTGTGTGGCACCACATTGTTCAAGCTCTGGAATCAGTCCTTAAGGGAGCAATCTATCTACTTACCCTTGCTTCGGGGAAGGAGTGAATTCCATCTTGTGTAGCTAAGTTCCCAACTCCCCAAACAGACGAATCCCCAAAATGGTAGGCGGCGATCTGGCCACTCGCACCAATGCAAATCAAAAGACTGCTCTTAAAGGCAGAAGTTCACAACTTACTCGGGATTAAGGTCATGTTACCTATGGTCATCCTAGTGAAGTGAAGTCTCTATCATGAACGGCGTTATATAATAAGACTAAACACTTCGTGGTCCGGTCTTATACAAACTCCTTTGTATAGGATGCCCTCGCTCACATGTATCCACATGAATGATCAAGATCAGACCATCTGTAGTACGTCACAATATTTGTAACAATCTACAAAGCGGGCCGCATCCATAGTGTCATCAGGATAAGGTTTCCCTCCTATATTCATATACTACAAACCATTTTGTTTATCACTTAAGGCATGATCCACTTATATGTCTCCACATACATGCTTAAGTTATAATGACAATCAGGGATCTTAGTTTATTGGTTTGTGGTAAAACAAATAAAATATCTCATGTTTCATAGACAATAGTGAAGAAAATATCTTATATTATTACATCACAAGCGTTTGTTCAATATAGCTATTTACAAACTACAGGACCCAACGAGATTTTAGGGCATCAACCCCAACAATCTTCACTTGTTCTAAAGCGACTGGGGTGTACAAAATAATAAGCTTGGGCACTAAGGCCCAGTACAAAAATCTTTTACTTGCCCTAGTCTAGTTACGACCGGTCCCGTAGACCCATGCACTGAAGGTGACTCTTCAAAACTGTAGTCGTGAGAGCATTCATAAACGGGTTAGCAACGTTGTGCTTTAAAGCGATCTTTGTGATGATCACATCCCTTCGATGCACTATCTTGCGGATGAAATGATACTTTTGCTCTATATGTTTTTCGCACTTGTGACTCTTGAGCTTCCTGGAATTCGCCACAGCACCACTATTATCACAATAGAAGGTGATGGGCCTAGACATGTCTGGAACAACTTCCAGATCAGTCAGGAACTTCCTAAGCCAAACGGCCTCTTTAGCAGCTTCACAAGTCGCTACATACTCGGCCTCCATCGTGGAGTCGGCGATGCACCCCTACTTAGTGCTTCGTTACACTACAACTCCTCCGTTAAGAGTGAGCACTGAGCCTGAAGTGGATTTCCGAGAATCTTTATCAATCTGAAAGTCAAACTCCCTGTATCGAGTAAGGATCAAATCCTTAGATCCATACACGAGCATCTAGTCCCTCGTTCTCCGAAGATACTTGATGATGTTCTTGATGGCGGTCCAGTGACCCTGTCTTGGATTAGACTGATATCTACTGACAATCCCCACAGTGTAGCAAATGTCTGGTCTAGTACATAACATCGCATACATAAACTACCAACGGCAAATGCATAGGGGACCTGTCTCATCTCCACAACCTCTTGAGGTGTCTTAGGACACATTTCCTTAGACAATGTAACTTCATGCCTGAAAGGCAGTAGGCCCCTTTTGGAGTTCTGCATTGAGTACTTGAGCAACATCTTGTCAATGTACGATGCTTAAGACAGCGCTAGCACTTTGTTCTTCTCTTCCCGAAAGATCTGGATACCAAGAACAAACTGAGCCTCTCCCAAATCTTTCATTTCGAATTGGGTCGCTAGCCAGTTCTTAACTGATGTCAGTAGACCTACATCATTCTCAATGAGTAGAATATTGTCTACATACAATACTAGGAAGCTACTGAACTATTGATGATTTTCTTGTAGACACGATGCTCATCAACATTTTGGTCAAAGCTGTACGATTTGATCGCAGTATCAAACGAATGTTCCAAGATCGAGATGCCTGTTTCAACTCATTAATGGACCGATTAAGTTTGCAAACCTTTTACTCTTGACCTTGGGCAATGAATCCCTCGGGTTATACCATATAAATGGTCTCCTCAAGATTACTGTTTAGAAAGGCAGTCTTGACGTCCATTTGCCATATCTTGTAGTCATAATATAAGGCAATGGACAGGAGGATGCAGATAGACTTCAGCATGGCAACAAGCGATAAAGTCTCCTCATAGTCAACTCCCTCCAACTGGGTATAACCCTTTGCCACAAGTCTAAACTTGAAGGTTTGCACCTTCTCATCGGCACACCATTTCCTCTTGTAGATCCATTTGTAACCTATAGATTTTACCTATTAGGTTGATCTACAAGATCTTATACTGAGTGGAAGTACATCAACTTCATCTCAAGATCCATGGCTTTGACCCATTCATCTCGGTCAACGTCCTTCATTGCCTTCTGATAAGATAACGCATCCTCAATCTCACTATCGGCTACCATAGCTAGGATTTCCATGAAACCCATATAGCAAATAGGTGGGTTCGCAACCCTCCCACTACGTCGAGGTTCCCTCAACTCTTGAGTTGGAACTGACCTACCAGATGAACTTCCATCAATAACTCTTGCTGATGGAGCAGACCCTTCAACAACTCTTGTTGAAGTTTCAGTAGTTTCATTGGAAAGTTCACGCAACACGATTTTACTATGTGGACTATGCTCCTTCATATGATCCACCTCCAGAAAGGTAATGTTCGTTGACACAAACACTCTGTTTTCCGTAGGATCATAAAAGTAACCCCCTCGTGTACCTTTGGAGTAGCCTACAAAGAGGCACAACCTCGAACTTGGTTCCAATCTCTTTGGATTAGCCTCAAGAACATGTGCTAGACAACCCTATATGCGGAAGTGATGCAAACTAGCTTTGCGCCCGTTCCACAACTCCAAAGATGTTCTCACAACACTCTTGGAAGGAACACAGTTGATGATATACACTGCAGTCTCCACTAAAAAACCCCAAAACGAGTTTGGTAAGGAAATGTAACTCATCATCGAATGGACCATGTCCAACAAGGTTCTGTTTCTCCTCTCCGCTACACCATTTTGCTGAGGTGTACCCGATGCTGAAAGTTGGAAAATGATTCCATGTTCTATCATATAGTTCTGAAACTTCGAATCCAAAAACTCTACACCTCGATCCAATCGAGTATTTTAATTCGTCTATCCAATGAGTTTTCAACTTCAGCCTTGAACTCTCTAAACGTTTCAAAGGATTTATACTTACGTTGCATCAAATAAACATACCCCTACCAAGAATAATCATCAATAAAAGTGATGAAGTACTCATAGCCTCCCCTGGCTCGTACATTCATCGGACCATAAAGGCCAGAATGCACTAACTCTAGAGGCTCTTTGGCTCGATAATATTTTCCAATAAAAGGTTTTTCAGTCATCTTGCCTTCAAAGCAAAATTCGTACACCGGTAAAGAATTTTCCTCTAACTCACTTAGAAGTCCATTCTTCACCAATCTCTCAATCCTATTAAGATTGATGTGCCCCAATCGAAGGTGCCAAAGCTGGGCATTTTCTTTAGGAGAAACCTTTTTCTCGTTTATGTTGAGTTACAACAGTTTTAAACATGTCTATGTTATGCAGGGAACTTCTGCTAACGGCCTTAGCACATACAAGTTGTTTTCCAATTTTGCTAAACAAATCTCAAGTCCATCTTTAAGAATAAACACTTTATTCAAATCAAAATGAAGAGTATATATACATTGTATCAGACACTTTACAAAAATAAATTTCACTTTAACTCGGGAACTACATACACATAATTCAAAATGATAAAACTTCTTCTGTAAAGTCAACTGAAGCCCTCCCACTACCACAACTGAGACGACGTGCACGGTGCCTACTCGCATTGTCATCTCTCCACCCTCAAGCTGCTGCCAAGATCTAATTCCCTGAAAAGAAGAGCAAACATGATGAGTGGCCCTAGAGTCAATAATCTAGGCAGAATCATCATAATCCACTAACTAGATTTCTAAAACTAGTAAATCATATTTACCTTGTTTTGCCTTGGCCTTAGCCTTCTTCTTCTCCTTGATTCAGTGAGGATAGTTCCACTTCTAGTGCCCATCCTAGTTGTAATGGAAACACTTTTCTTTGTCAACTGGTCGCTTACCCTGCTGGGCGATAGGCTGTGGGTTAGCAGGTGTCTTCCTCTTCCCTTTACCACCATTCTTCTTCTTCCATTTGGAAGTGTTAGAAGTAGAAGTTACATACTTCGTTCCTGAGGTCGAACCTTTATGGAACTTCTTTGAAGATGAAGCAATATTTGCCTCACCTATCTTATTCTTCTTACTTTTCAGGAAGGATTAGAATGTCTGCAACTTGTTGAGGAGAGTTGTAAGGGTATAGTTAACTCTGTTCAGTATTGTGTTACTGACAAAGTGCAGGAAGCTATATGGCAACGAATGTAGAATATGCTAACTTGGTTGCCCTCATCAATGCGTGACCCATTCATTTCTACCACATTGAAGTGGACCATCATGTTTAGCACATGTTCATGAACAGGGGGGGCATTCCTCCATTTTGGAGTTAAAGATGCATTTAAGAGCTTCATGCTTGAGTTGTCCAGATATTTGTCTGAACATTCCCCGCAGGGACTCTATGATCTCACACACCAAGACCATAGGCACATGCTTCTTGGTTAAAAGGTCGTTAAAACTAACTAAGATATAAGCTTAGGCGTTTTCGTTCGCCTATGTCCAACGCTCATAAGTCTCTCAAACATTTCAAGTGGCGTTCTGAGGTGGAATAGGAGGACACTCCTCCATAAGGATGAACCATAAATCATCGATGATCAAAATAGTAGTGATCGTATGTTTCCATCTAGTGTAGTTCTAGCCTGTCAGTTTGTTGGCACTTAATAGAGCTAATGTGGTTGTAGCAATATTTACATTGCTGAAAAACGAACAAACTTAATGCGTCTATGCAATACCACTTTTAACACCAATTTTAGTTTTAAAAAAATAGTTTCCATGTACCCTAAGTGAAAAGACATTTATTTCACAATGATGCCCCAGCGAAGCAGGACAAACGACACTAGTAGGGTGATCAGATGCCCCTGTAATGAGATACTCTTAACCATTAGGCAGAAACAACTCTTGTAATTGACCCTAACAATCACCATTTTTCGGTCCAGAACTGTTAACCTTTAACAATTCTTACAATGAACATTTTCTCCATTCACCTTGGTATTAACCTACCCAAACACCATCTTTTAAGGGGACACTCCCAGGGTGCCACGAGGCCGAGGATAGATCTCACAGTGTGAACATAAAGGGAGAAACACGAAGAGATTTAAATGAAATATCATCTACCCCAAGTACCTCTCACTGAATGTTTTACCTAGGGGTTCATTAATTATGTCCTTAAATTATGTCCTTAAAACAAGTTCAAGTAGTCCCATTAAACTCTTTAACGGACTGTCCTTAAATTTGTATGCATGCATCAAATCTATCTAATTCACTTTTCCAGGTAGGTTCCCAAGTAGGGGTGTTCCGCTTTTGTTAACTTAAGTACCCCAGCCTAGACAGAACCCGCCTTAGACAAAAGGTCCCTTATAAATAGATTTGCTACATATTTAATCTTTTTTTAGTAAATTTAATCCTATTAAACTGATTAAATAATTAAGCCTTAGGTTGCTAATCTCATTAGAACCGTGGTCTTAGGTCTATCTCCACCAAGTTTTAAAACACTTTTAAAACCATGATTCAAGCCTAAGTTCGCATGCATGTCTTTCTTATTGATTTTGGTTTTAATTTTCCTTATAAACCTTATAAAAGAAATAACCAAAACCCATCCACATTGCCATACATAACTAGGTATTTATAACTCTTATAAATTTAACCTATATGTCATGCTTCATACAATGTCCATTCATTACTATATATAACTTTTATATACTTAGTAATGAACTAAGCAAACATGCTTCCATACACCCTTATACTATAACACTTATAATATAAAGATGATGCATGTCTATGCTTAATGCATGCATAAATATAACTCTTATATTATATGATGCATGAGCATGCTCTTATGTAATTTAAGCTATACAAACTACTATATCACTTATAATATAGAGATGATACATGACTAATGCATAACCTAAGGTGGGATTTTAACTATATGGCATACTATATGATATATAATAAAACATACATCTTATGTACATTCACAAAACTAATGGACCGGGATGATTTAGCCTAAAAAATCGAAAATTAAATTCTATCTATTACATTAATCCATTGAGCAAACCAGTTCACAGGTGAACCAGGTCCGGGCGCCCGGGTGAAGCCTCCCTGATCGTTTAGTAAACTATCAGAGTAACCACGATCGTTTAGCTAGGATCAAGTACCATTTACAATGCGATGAAGCATGAGGTACTCAATCGTTTAGTGCACTAACATTAAACGCACAAGTCTAAACGATCCTTTAGACATGACGTTGCTATGAAGCATAATCGTCTAGACGACCATAGAACAAGCACTTAAGTAACTTTTAATACATGATTGTGTAGTCAGTGACTAGGCAATAAAGCTTATTGAGCTACATGATCGTTTAGTGCATGCGCGTCTACCTTGTTGCCGAGTATCACATACTCAATGATCGCTTACACCCATTGTTTACACGATCTGACCAACGTTTGGTCTTCTTCTTCCTCAAAGTACAGTTGAACTTCTTACCTTGAAGCTTTATCACGAACGACTCATACTAACTCAAACATTTTGAATTACAGACTCGACAGCAAGTTAATACGCCCAAAAACACAGGGGCCCTTACAATTAACTTTAAATGTAAAAGAATTAAATAACTCGAGGCAACCATCCTAGAAAACTCCGTCAATCCACATCCACAAACATATTTAACACTCAAACAGAATGTAGACGTGCTTCACCCACCAAGAATGTAAATGTTGTTCTATACATCAATGGATTTGGAATATCAGAACCTGACTCTGATACCAATTGAATGAACTCTTATCAAAGAGAAACTATGAGCGGAAGTAAGATCGTTCCAAATTCATTGTGACAGAATTACAAGCATTCACAAACATACAAGCTAGTTATGCATTTCAAAACAAATTATGACATGCTTTGATAAATTAAATACAAAGGAACGAGAGAATACCTTTTGAAGAACTCATCTTCTACCTTTCTTTCGCTCTTGTGGATTCTTGGACCAGCACCTCTCGTTGTCGCTTAGAACGCCAAGCCAATCGTTTACCCAAATCTCTCGCTGTCACTCAACAAACGAATAATATTTTCCACGACAAGCAGCCTCTCAGACACTACCACTTAATGACCTTGGTATTCTCGAAGTGAGAATCCAAGAGGTGTGGGCTTTGTTGGATTTGGTAGAGGGACGGAGGAAACAACGATCGTATCCAATGACCAAGCAAGTGGGAGAGGTTTGTGTTTATCATATAGACTTGTGCTTGATCGTTTAGAAAAGGTGCACGGTCATTTAGTAAAACGGGTATGAACGTTTAGACGATCGTTTAGTGAATCTCGCTCAGGCGCACGATCGCTTAGTAAAAACAACACGATCATTTAGGAAACAACGCGTGTACATGATCGGTTAGGAAACACTTAAGGCTGTCATGTAGGCTCTCGTGAGCTAAACAATAGGCAGTGTTCAGACAATAAAGCGATAATGCGATTCCATTCCAAAATGAAAACATTTTTCATTTTATCCTTCAGTTATGAAAACCAAATAAAACCTCCCACTTTCACACACGGTTATGGAGAAAACTACCAACAATTATCTCGTAATTGTTTAATTATAAATAAATATAATAACTAACTTATCATATTATATTTATAACCTATAGTTTTAATATCACATCATATGCAACATTTAAACTATAGTCATTTTCTCCTTTGCTTGATATAAATCATATTTATATCAAATTCCTCCAATTAATGTATCTCATACATCATGTTAACCTATATTAATTATAAACTGAACCATTTAATCATAATTCATTATTAATAATCAAAACTACCTCTTGTCAATTTAAACACTTCAAAACTGACCCAAAAACTGCTTCTCAACTTGAATCCATTGAGCTACTAAGGGGACCTTATGGACCTATAGCTTGAAGCTCAAACGGTACGTGAATAGCTGATTAAACTCTTTAGCCACGAGATCCACCATTCATTAACTGCCAGATACTCCACTAAAGACCGACAACTGCACTCTTCTCACCACAAATATATTTCTACCAGTCAACAGTACGATAACCCTCAACATTTGCTCGTAAGTACAACTAGGCCAATTTACCGTTTTGCCGTTGTAGTTACATCTAACTTCTTAAGTACCACTGATCCCTCTAATGAACAATACATCATAGTCCTATTATGAGTGGACACCTTTCAGGCCATGGGAAGGTGTGTGGCGCCACATCGTTCAAGCCTCAAAATCAGTCTTTAAAGGAGCAATCTATCTACTTACCCCTACTCCAGGGAAGGAATGAATTCCAGCTTGTGTAGCTGAGTTCCCAGCTTCCCAATCAGAAGAATTCCTAAAGTAGGTTTGAGTCGATGATCTGGTCACTCGTATCCATGCAAATCAAAGGACCGTCCTCAAAGGCAGAAGTTCCCAACTCACTCAGGATTAAGGTCATGTTACTTATGGTCATTCTAGTGAAGTGAAGTCTCTATCATGAACGACGTTATATAACGAGACTAAACACTTCGTGGTCCGGTCTTATACAAACTCCTTTGTACAGGACGTCCCTGCTCGCATGTATCCACGTGAATGATCAAGATCAGACCATCTGTAGCACGTCACAACACTTGTAACAATCTACAAAGCGGGTTGCATCCGTAGTGTCATCAGGATATGTTTCCCTCCTATATCCATATACTACATACCATTTTGGTTATCACTTAAGGCACGATCCACTTGTATGTCTCCACATACATGCTTAAGTTACAATGACAACCAGAGATCTTAGTTTATTGGTTTGTGGTAAAGCAAATAAAACATCTCCTGTTTCATAGACAATAGTGAAAAAAATATCACTCCACTTGTATGTCTCCACATACATGCTTAAGTTATAATGACAATCAGAGACCTTAGTTTATTAGTTTGTGGTAAAGAAAATAAAACATCTTCTATTTCATAGACAATAGTGAAGAAAATATCTCATATTATTACATCACAAACGTTTGTTCAATACAAGTATTTACAAACTATAGGACCCAACGAGAGTATAGGGCATCAACCCCTACAAGTTCATGAATTTAGACATATTTACAATTTGACATGACGAATTAGGTCATCCAGGATTTATAATGATGAGAAGAATTATTCAGAATTTAAATGGACACCATTGAAGAGCCAAAAGTTTCTTCAACCTGATAAATTATCATGTGATGCTTGCTCTCGAGGAAAATTAATGATTAGACCATTGCAGTCAAAGTGGGGAGTGAATCACCTGCATGTGTTATAACGAATGCATGGTGATATATGTAGACCTATTAACCCACCAAGTGGACCATTTAGATATTTTATGGTATTAATAGACGCATCCAGTAAATGGTCATACATGTGTTAATATCGAGTCCAAATCTTGTATTTGTAAGATTACTTGCTCAAATAATTATGTTAAGATTATACAGTTAAAACCATTCGTCTTGATAATGCTAGTGAATTTACATCCCAAGTTTTTTATAATTATTGTATGTCCAATAAGTGTTGAACATTCTGTAGCTTATATTTGTACATAAAATGGTTGAGTAGAATCATTAATCAAATGTTTGCAGTTAATTGCTAGACTATTTCTTAAGAGAGCTAATCTTCCTACATTTGTATGAGGATATCCTATTTTGCATGCAATGTCACTTGTACGCATTAGGCTAGTATCTTATTATAAGTACTCGCCATTACAATTAGCTTATAGTTATGAGTCAAATATTTCCATATGAGAATTTTTGGATGTGCAGTATATGTTCAAATTGTTTAACTACAACACACTAAGATGGGTTCTCGAATGAGGTTAGGAATATATATTGGATACGATTCCCCATCAATTATTAAATATCTTGAACCCCTGATGGGTGATGTATTTACCGCACGATTTGTTGATTGTCATTTTAATGAGACAAATTTTCCAATATTGGGAGAGAAATTAAAAATTGGAAAAAGAAATTACATGGAATGTATAATTATTGTCTCATTTAGATCCTATATAGATCAGTTTGAACTTTGAGTGCAAAAGATAATTCATTTACAAAATATAACAAATCAGTTACTAGATGCATTTGTAGATGCAAAGAAAGTAACTAGGTTATATTTACCAACTGCAAATGTTCCATCGAAAATTGATATCCCAACACAAAAGTTGTCACCAATGAATCTACAACACGCTAGAAGTGTGGTAGACCAATGGGTTCCAAAGATAAAAATCCTAGAAAAGGAAAGATAATAAATAGTCGAGAATACTTGGTTGAAGATGTAAATACCCACGAAGAAATTCATGACATGACTAATGAGGAAGGTGGAATACCTAAAGATAACAATGATATTTCAATAAACTATGTCATGACAGGAAAAAAGATGGAACCGAACTCATGTAGTTATTAACAACATTTTTGCATATGATGTTGCACTTGATATTATATCTAAAAATGAGGATTCTGAACAAAAATCTGTTGAAGAATGTTGACATAGAAAATATTAGCTTCAGTGGAAAGAAGCAATTAAGGCAAAATTAAACTCACTTTCAAAATGTCAAGCTTTTTTACCAATAGTCCAAACACTAGAAGGTGTCAAACCTATGGGATACAAATGAGTATTTGTGAGGAAAAGAAATGAAAATAATGTGGTCACAAGATACAAAGCAAACTAGTTGCAAAAGATTTTTCATAAAGACTTGGTATTGATTATGAAGAGACGTGTTCTTCAATGATAGATGCAATTATTTAAGATATTTAATTGGTTTGACTGGGTATGAAAATCTGGACATGTATCTTATGGATGTAGTCACAACATATTTATATGGATCTCTTGATAATGATATTTGTATGAGAATCCCATAAGGATTTAAAGTACCTGAAACATATAAATCAAATTCCTGGGAATTGTATTCAATAAAGTTATATAGGACGAATGTGGTACAATCGTCTGAGTGGATATTTGTTGAAAAAATGATATCAAAACAATCCAACATGTCCATGTATTTTTATAAATAAATCAAAATTAGGTTTTGCTATTATAACTGTATATGTTGATGACTTAAATATAATTGGACTCATGAAGAGCTTCTAAAGGCAATAGAATATCTTAAGAAATAATTTGAGATGAGCGATCTTAGAAAAACAAAATTTTGCCTTGATTTACAAATTGAGAATTTAGCGGGTGGAATATTTGTTCGTCAGTTAACTTATATAGGAAAAGTTTTGAAAATGTTCTATATGGACAAAGCACATCCATTGAACATTCCAATGGAAGTTCGTTCTCTAGATGTGAAGAAAGATATATTTTGATCTCGAGACGATAATGAAGAACTACTTAGTCATGAAGTACCATATCTTAGTGCAATTGGTGCACTTATGTATCTTGCTAATAATACAAGACTAAATATAGTAAATTCATTAGCTAGATATAGTTATTGTCCAACAAAAAGACATTGGAATAAAGTTAAGCATATACTTTGTTATCTCCGAGGAACGATCAACACAGTTTTGTTTTATTCAAATAAATTGAATTTTGATCTGGTTGGTTATGCAGATTTTAGATATTTATCTGATCCACACAAAGCTAGATCTCAAACAAGTTATCTATTCACATGTGGAGGAACTGCTATATCATGGTGATTTGTGAAACAAACCATAATAGTCACTTCCTCAAATCATGTTGAAATTCTTGCAATTCATGAGGCTAGTCGAGAATAGGGTTGGCAAAAATCCTCACGGGTACCCACCTCGATCGGGGTAGGGAATCCTTGGTTTGACCGGGGATGGTGGTCAAACCGAGGACACAAATTTGGTCCCCGATTAAGGATGGGATGAGATGGTGGTCAAACCAAGGACATAAATCTTTTTTTTTTTTTTACAAAATCAATTTCTTTTCATTTTCTTTTCTTTCAATAAAAACAAAAATCCACCAATTGCAAATTAAAATTCCCATGTGGCAAGCTTTAATTGGTCTAATTTGATGATTAATTCGCTATATACCATTTCACATATTTTCTTTTATGCTTCCTTTTCATTTGAACTTTGATTTGGGTGATTCAAGATGCTCGGAATTGTTGTTCCGAACTCTACGCCATGGACTATTCAAAATAATAAATTATTAGTAAACAAAATCAAGTTTGTTATCATCAAAATATTAATTAATTAATTAATTAAAATTAATTAATTTGAGATTAATGATCAAAAAGTCAACCGACACACATAATCAATCCAAAAAGAGGGGAGAAAGTGAAGAAATCTACTATTTATTATTTTATTTACTTTTTATTATATTGTATTATATTTTCTCAATATCTATATTATTCATAACAGGTGCATATATATTAAAAAAATAATAATAATAAGAAACTCCTTATCATATCCAAAATCGTAGGACCATTTTACCCCCTATAAAAGGAGGCCATTTATCCGGTGGAAAGGCAAGAAGAAAAATAAAAGAAAAACATATATTTCAATCGTTTTAGATTATGCTGCAGAAGCCCATCGAAAGCTTCTCCCTTTCCAGCTCTCTGTGAAACCCTAACTTCCATAGCCTCACCAATTCCTTGCTTTCCCGAGGGTTTATCTTTCATAATCTTAGGTATTCTGCTTCGCAATCTCGATCTCCTTGCGTATCGTTATTCCCTTCCCCCCCTCGATTTGTAGGTATTTCGACCTCGGATGGTTTATTTTTCCCTCTCGATTTGCGCTTTGAGGTTTTCGATCTGCATGCCTGTTTCTTCACGGATTGTTTTGTGTCTCTTGTTTTCTTTTCGTTATTGATGGTACTCGATAGTTTCTTGTGTGATTATGCACCTAAGAATTTTTTGTTGTAATTATGAGGACGATAATTGGCATTGCGATGTTGCGTGAATTGTTGGATTGATTTCTCTGGTGCTTACTTGATAATGGGTTGTGAACTGCTCTAATTGTTTGTATGTGTTGATCTTAATTGGCGATCTTGCTTTCTCTATCGTTTGGTGGATCGGTTTGTGCTTTGAATTTACAAATAAGTAGGAAGTGGAAGAAGCCAGAGATAGAAAATGCAGATTAAAGTCAAACAACTACCATATGAGAAACCCCCTTTTACTATCTGGTCTTTGTTTCTGTATGAAAATTTATTCCGTCTCTTGCACCTCAATTAATGACAATGAATTATTGTTCACATCAATTCAGAAGTTAGGATTTCATGGTGTACATTTGTTGGTGGTGACACGGAATTATAAGTTGATGAGCGTGGAGTACTGTGTTTAACTTTGTGTACTAAATTTGAGGTTTTAATTGTAATAAGGCTGCCCATAATTTTGCAGTGTTCTCCTTTAAGTTGGCAAAATGGCGTCAGTTTCTAGTCAGCCACAGTTCCGTTACACCCAACCACCATCAAAGGTTCTTCACTTGAGGAATTTACCTTGGGAATGTACCGAGGAGGAACTGATTGAACTGGGAAAGCCATTTGGAAAAGTCGTGAATACAAAGTGTAATGTTGGAGCTAACAGAAATCAAGCTTTTATTGAGTTTGTAAGTGCAGTATTTTTTAATATATTGTTTTCCATCTTCAATGGACCGCACTAGCTACTCATTATTGATAAATATTTGACCAAGTTTAATATCACAGGCAGACATAAATCAAGCTATTGCAATGATATCATATTATGCATCTTCCTCTGAGCCTGCTCAAGTGAGAGGAAAAACTGTTTATCTGCAGTATTCTAACCGTCAAGAAATTGTGAACAATAAAACTACAGCTGATGTTCCTGGAAATGTGCTTTTGGTAACAATTGAAGGCACTGATGCACGCCTTGTCAGCATTGATGTTTTGCACTTGGTAAGCAGATTGTAGTACATTCTTGTTGCAGTTGAAGGTGAACCTCTGTGGCACTAAGATTAAATTATAGTGATTAGGTTATAGTTTGTCATGTTTCAAAAGCTTTTGTTTGACGTGAATGTAAATGAATCAGCAGGCCCTTGTCAAGGCAATATCTTTGATGGCAGCTTAGTGCATCGGGAGAAAGAGCACATGTGTGTTTGTCTCCTTTCTCCTTTCCTTAACACTACCTCTCTCTTCCCTTCTCTTCTTCCTCAACTTCCTCCTACCTTTCACAGTTTAGGATATTATCATTTCTGCTCTCTTGTGCATCCTTCTCCCTATCATCTCTGCATGTTGTGTCAGTGATACTGCTGTCTACATCCAGTCATTAGATTCAGAGGGTAGGATTTTTTTATACTAAATTTTGGATTATCTGTTCATTATAAAAGTATTCTGCCCTAATGGACGAACATTTGAAAATTTAGTTGGAAGATTAATAACATGATATTCCTTATGGCTTAGCATCTAAATTTTTTGGGGTGACTTTGCCTTCCCTTATTAAAATTATAGGATGAATGTTAAATTTGCAGAGGCATTCAACTAATATTTTACAGCTTATTTCATTTATGATTATTTTTAGGATAGATGACAACTATGCTGGTTATTGATTTCAAACCAATAGCTGCTCTTTCTCAAGTGAGAGAGTCTGGTGTTATTGACTTGTTCTGAATTTTGTTTTTTGCTTTATCATATCTTCCCTCATAGAGGAGTTGAAATGTACTTCTTGATGTTTGATTGCCAAATACCATTATGTGTTCTAATCTTTCCTTTTATTTGATGTATAAGTTCCATTTTACTCTTGAAAAAAGTTTACAAGCTTGTGTCTTTGTTGTCTAATATATGCCATAGGTTGGTTCTCCTTTTACTCTTGTTCCTGGCAGTAGCGTTGCTATTGCAATAATAAACTCCTATTGTTTTAACTCAGTTTTTTGTAGTAGAGTTTGCAATTTAAATGTTTAATGTTAATTAGTTGTAGCTATTCCATTTAGACATCCTACTTGGTCTATATTTGGAGATTTAGGTAGGTTTGCTTTGGTTATGATTGTAAATAATTCACATGATAGTAGTCATTTAATAGGTGTTGGGATATACTGAAAATGTGATAAATGGTGTGATATCATTTTGTTTGATTGCATTCTGAAGGTTATTCAATAATATGCCAGGTCTTTTCTGCCTTTGGGTTTGTGCATAAGATTACTACCTTTGAGAAAACAGCTGGATTTCAGGTCCGTGAATATCTATAATCTTAGTGGTAATTGCACTATTGTTTCTTCTGAGCTTGGATAAAATCTCATCATATATTGATGTGAACATTTTAGGCGTTGGTGCAATTTTCGGATGCTGAGACTGCCTCATCTGCTAAGAATGCCTTGGATGGGAGAAGCATCCCTAGGTGACAATTGTATTGAATGTTACACATGGTTTTTTGCCCTCTTTTATGGAGTATATAGCAGTAGAAGAGGTGCACATGCACGAGCTTGGTGTCTGTCTATGATTATTTTTGTTCATAGTAGTTTAAGCCATTGTAGAATATGGACTGAAAATTTTTCATTCCATTGCCAGCAGTATTCGAGCTTTCTTTAAAAAGATACTAAGTTTTAGATTCTTGTATGTCATTATTCTTTTTTCACATGTATCATCAATTATTTTTTGCTTGCAGGTATCTGCTTCCTGATCACGTTGGACCATGTCCCTTAGAATTACTTACTCTGCCCATACTGATCTGACTGTGAAATTTCAGAGCCACCGAAGCAGGTTTTCCCAACTTTCTGCATCTATTTTTCTATGAATGTGTTATTTTTACTCGGTTGAACATTTCACAATATCTAAGATAAATTTCCCCTGTTAAGTACCTTGTCTATTTTATCACTCTCCTTTTCCTGCTCTACTTTCTGATAGTATTTGATTTCAGGGACTACACTAATCCTTATCTTCCTGTTGCTCCGTCAGCCATAGATGGAAGTGGTCAGGTAAGGAATGCATTAGGTGGCATGTTGTTAAGTTGTGCTCATGAATTCTCCTTTCCATTCATCCTACTCGCATGTGATACAGAAAAAGCATCAAATGTAGTCCAATAAATTAATAAAAATAAAGCTTCAAATGATATACTTTTGACCAAAGTGCTGGCTTATCAGTACAATTCTTGGCATTTCTTCTTATCACCTTGTTTCTTATGTTACTTTTCTAAATCCTTTTCATCCATTGATTGAATTTGCCGTCAGTCACCTTTGCAGTTCACCGTGGGTTTGGATGGAAAGAAACTTGAACCAGAGAGTAATGTTCTTCTTGCCTCCATTGAGAATATGCAGTATGCAGTCACCTTGGAGGTTTTGCACATGGTATTGCAAAACAGCAATTTTATAATGGTTCTGTCTGTGACTTCGGAAGCGTATATATGTGCACACACACATATGTATACATGTTGATTGGCTACTTATTCATATCTTATAATTCTCTGCAAATTATTTTATTATGCTAATCATTTCTTTTTCTACTGGTAGGTTTTTTCTGCATTTGGACCTGTCCAAAAGATTGCCATGTTTGATAAGAATGGGGGAGTCCAGGCCTTGATTCAATATCCAGGTAATTCACTTTAACTAAACTCGTGCCGACACTAATCTCACTGTTGGGTGTAAATGTTAGCATATTTTGTACCCTTTATAACACGATAGGAACTACATCATTTATAAGTTAAAAAAGGATTCTTTTTAATTTAAAATCTGTGAACACAGCAACGTATTTGATATGGTTCAAATTTTCAATATTCATTCATATTATTTCAATAAGCATGGTAATCAGTAATATACCACGTGTGGGCAGATGTTCAGACTGCGGTAGTTGCCAAGGAAGCCCTGGAGGGACATTGTATTTATGATGGAGGGTTTTGCAAGCTTCACATCTCATATTCACGCCATACTGATTTGAGTATCAAGGTAATAAAAACTTTACTCTTTTGGTGAGTTGTCCAAGAGCAATTATAAGCTAAATGTTTCTTTACAGAGGATGATTGTTTTTACTTCATATTGGGTTCTTTGTGGCCTCGTTATCAACTGCATTGCTCCTTTTTATGGTGTTTTATTTATTATTATAGTTTTATTTATTATCAACTGCACTGCTCCTTTTTATGGTGACTTAATTTTTTTACTATATTCGCTGATATTGGGATTTCAAGTTTATAAATATAATGATAAAATATCTTTCAACAGATATTTATGTAAATAAAGATATTCTTATCAAAACTATTTATATTAAAACTCAAGCTATAGATCTTGTTATATCAGTAACCATATTTATATTGAGATTAATAGATATATATTTTTCTAATGTTGTGTATTTATAAAAAAAAATGTTGGAGATATTGATTAATCCTGCATATTGATGTTAGACCCTCCGATCGTTTAGTTCAAACCCTTTGATTGTATAAAAGATGAATGTTCCTAAATGTCTAGTTTGATGTGATTGTAGGTGAATAATGACCGAAGTCGAGACTATACAATTCCCAATAATCCTCCTATGGTGAATTCTCAACCGCCTGTTGTGGGGCAGCAACCACATCAAATGATGGGTCCTTCCACCCATCAATACAACGGAAATCAGTATGGTCCTTCCGCAGAGCAGCAGCCTCAGCAATCTTCAGGTTGGGGTTCGGGCGGTCCTGCTGTGCCGTACTCCATGCCCATGCACAATCCTGGTTACATGCCATCAGGGACAATGCCACCACAGCATGGTATGATGCCAAGCCCCAGTGGTTTACACCAGACACCACCACCACCCTATCGCCCCGATCATAGGCAATAGCATGTATTGTCTTCTTCTGTTTCATAGTTGAACGTCCATTCAAGAAAACCAACTAAGTCTTCTTAAAATACTAGAGCTTGCATTTTGGCAGAGGAAAAATGTGCATTAAATTCAACAGCGTGAACTCTTTCACTGTTCAGAGAACAAATTAGGTCAGTCCTTGTTCATTTCCCTTTTATTTTAAGGGATGTGAATGAATGTATGATCCCGAGTGCAAAAAACCGAGCACCTTTCTTTGATGCCAAGTGACTTACTAAACTCGGTTATCATTGATGATCACTGTTTTATTAGTCTTCCTCTTCCTTTTGCTCAATTCTCATCATTTCTAAAACTTACTCAACGTTTATGCAATGTACTTGTTTCAATTGTGGCTGTGTTTAACAAAGACTGAGTTTAAGAGGAAAATCTTATACATTACTCGTGCTAATGAAAAATTGTACTGAGGACTATATATATATATATCTAAAAATGTGTTTTTCTTTGTTATATATCTAAAAATACAGTAGGAATTTTAGTAAATTTCACTCTATGTATATCCTTATTACTGCTTTCAGTAAGCTTAATTGATGTATGTGAATACCGTCTTGATATGAAAATCTTAGCAACAAAATTAAGGTTAAAGTTCTTGAGATAGAAGTTCCTTGGTCTAAAATTTGAATTATTGTTGATGGTATGGTTCATATCATGTATGATGACGAGTTCATTGGTTAAAATTGATTCAACTCAGGTATGATGACGAGTTCATTGGTTAAAATTGAATTAAAATGTGTTGTCATCGTAAGCCAGAGATTAAAAGAGAAGGCATTGTTTTGGGACTTTGCCTGCTCATCAAACAATAATAGTGAAAAAAAGAGTATATACGTATGTATTGTGAAAGTGATGCCTTCGTTCTTTTTAACTAAGCCATGTTTACTAGCTTTTTGAGAACGTATTTAAATATGTTTCGCTTTTCATACGATTTATTGATTATGTTAACTAGGAAGTAGACATGCTACTTATTATTACTAACGAGGACATAAAAGGTTGCCCAAATTTATTTTTATGCACCCCTTTTGGTTGAGTTCAAGAAAAAGGTATTACTTCCTCCAAGGTCAAGAAATACCAAAATGAAAAAGGGCAGTAAAAAAAATTCCTTACAACGTGGATAAAGAATCAAATTAATCTGAAACAAAGAACAGTTTTTATATAAATGCTACTATTGAAACAAAAATGGCAGAATTTCATTCAACCACATTTAGAAAATTGCTAACACCTTGTTAAAATAAATTACTAGGTCTACAAATTTGGCAGTCCATATTTCAGCTGGAAGGGCTATGCCTACTGATGTTAAGGGTCTTTGAGCCAACTTAAAAAAAAAAAAAAAAAAAAATACATGTGATGTCAATATCTTTGCTAGTTGAACTATGTTAATTTGACTAATACAAGTCAAAATGAACATAACTTGGCTGAATTAGTGCTTCTACTATTAATCTCAAAGTTACAGGTTCAATTCCCTTACTCCACATATTGTTAAAAAGGAGGAAAAAAAACCAACTTTTATCATATAAACCTTAAATTTCATGAAAAATAAACATTACATCGTATAATTGTCTACTTCATATTTAAAAGATGTTAAACCTTTTTACTTTAGTTTGAGCTTTTATTTGAGAATCATTACAAAATAATATTTTTTGAAACTATTATCATCTCAAAGATTGACGTGTTTGGTTTCCTGCTTCTATGATTTTTAAACTAAAAATAAATAAATTAAGGCATCATACATTCGTTCCATGTGTTAAATGTTCTCATCTTTACCTCATGGTTTACTACAAAAGAAGGTGCATCCAATCAATTTAAAGATTTGGGCCTTAATGTGAAATCATGAGTGGTTTTAGATATAGATATCATAACATGGTTAAATTTGTGAGTTTTGATTTAATGGTTGGCTTTTGTGCATTTAAATTTTGATTAACTTGGATTTTAATCGATACCAATACGTATATATTTTCAATTTTGTGTCTTACCAATCTCAACAATGCTTATTACCAAAAATCCATGACTTTAGTACAAGACCTCTTAAATTAGAAAATCAAAAAGTATATGAAACTTTTTACCACCCATACTTATGGACGTGATACAAATATACTTTTTTTTTTTTATCTAACCAAAAACGACAACCAAACGCCACTCCCTTTTAGATATTTGGAAGAGGATCAAAGCCGAAAAATACTCTTTCTAAACTAAAGAACACAAGAAAAATATGTCAAAACGACTAGTCCATGAGTAACTTTATTCTCCTCTTTAAGAATTTTACAAAAATGTCTAATATTCCACAAATAAGAATCAAAGCTTAAAAGCTTATGAATAACTAACAAGCTTAAAGCTTAAAGATGTCAAACGGTTAGCCTATTGAGTAACTAACAAGCTTAAGGCTTCTTCAACAAAAAGGCAAACCTCAGACAAATAAGAATCAAAGAAATGTAATAGACTAATCACTTCAAGATAATCCGACATGACATCCATCAAAACATGCCTCTCAAACCTTACACAATAGCTTTGCCTTGAGAACTTTCATCGACCGTTTAAATGAAAAGATAACTTCCAAGAACCAAATGAGGTTTTGTGAGACTAAATATGCCACAACATTATTAGAATGCCGCCCAACTCCTCTTTGGACTGAATTTTCCCTAAGGCAGGCCAAATAATCAAGAGTTTGACCAACAACCACAGGCCACCAAAAACTAACGTTAGAGGGGAGGAAAGCAATCCAAATATGTTTAGGTAATTTACAATCTCACATGACACAAGTAGTTTCCACCAAGACCTTGAAAAAGAGTCGGATAAGTTAGAAGTTATATAGATCAAATTTGTAATTTACGAAGGTTTACCAAATTGTAAGGATTAAATTCTAACTTTTAAAACTACCAAGACTAAATTTCAACATTATGAAATTATAGGGACAATTTTTGTAATACACTACAAGAATTTTCACCTTTTCCTACACTGTCGGACAAAGTACTAAAAACGTTGGGATAGGTTATACCAATGCATTTTTTTGCGTCATCGGAAAAATGGGAGAAAAAGAAAAAATATATATATTTTTTTAACTTTGGCCGACGCGTTGTGTCTCGAGATAAGTGTCTAGTTGTGTCAGCATAAATATGTAAAAAAAAATGTAGGTTGCTTCATTTTGGCCGACGAATTAAAATTACGTCAGGAGAAATCAGTCTATGCCAACGAAAACTGATGCGTTGGAAAAAAAATACGTCGGAACAGGTAAAAATTCTAATGGTAGAGGGGAAGAAAGCAGTCAAAAAATATTTAGATAATTTACAATCCCACATAATATGACAAGTAGTTTCCACCAAAACCTTGAAAAAGAGCAAAATAAGTTAGAATCTATATAGATCAAATTTGTAATTTATGAAGGCTTACCAAACCGTAAGGACTAAATTCTAACTTTTAAAACTATCAAGACTAAATTTCAACATTATGAAATTATAAGGACAAAATTTGTAATATAACCCTTAATCCAACTCAAAATCTAGAGTGACTCTTGTGGCTTTCCTATCTGTACTAGGTTCAAAAGATTCGATAGAAGGCGACCTATCGAGATGTTGGAAGGAGAGGCTATTCAAGCTAGTCTTTATTTCCTTCTCCAATTGGGAGGAGAGGAGTGTCAACCTCTATTGGCGGAGTCAAAGTCGACATATATCATTTAGGCCCTAAATGATCCGAACTTTGATATTCCTGAAACATATAACATGGTGGATGCCACTATTGCACTTGCCAAACATTTTAGTGAGGTTTTCTTTGGTTATTGTAATTGCTATTGTAATTTTATTGTCCATTTCCGGTGTATATTGCTGTGAAGGTATGACGTTACCTAATTGGATGTCCTCTATCCTTATCACTCTTCTTGGGATTAGTTTCACGTCTTAATGGTTTATTGGGAAAAAAAAATGAAAACTTTTAAAGAGCGTGAAAGAAAGAAAGAAGGATTATGTTCATGGAAGATTAACCCACAAAGCTGGTTCACAAAGTCCGCGTAAAAAAGCCGGCGCCAAGAAGAGGTTTGCAAATCCAAATATTGTTATTTTGAGGATAAGGCTTTCTTTCTTCCTCCCCCTCTCCTTTTTTCCCCCCCTCTGCTCTCTTTTCACTCTCTCTCTATTTCTCCTCTCAACTTCCATTACCCATTTCGGATTTTGGGAGTTTCAACCGTAATGGTCAATCTTCAAGCTTCTTTGTTTTGCAATCCTTCACTTTCTTCTTTGCCTCCTCTGCTTTCTTCTTCCTCTTCAACCCAAAGGTTTCACTTCTCTTTCTCCCTTCCTTCTCGTTCCATTTCTTGCAACCCCTTTTGGGCTTCTGGGTTTCGATTTACTCATCGTTCTCCTTCTTCTCTTCCGTGTACATTGCACCCCGACTATGGGAATTTCAATTCAGAATCGATTTCTTCTCCCGGTGGCAACATGGGTTCTGGTCCTCAAGATTTCAATCTTGGTGGGTTTGGCGATCAGGGTGCGGATTTTGATGGGAGTAGGGTGGAGGGTAGTGAGAGTTCGGAGATTTTGATGAACATTGAGTCTGGGGTGATGGCTACTGATGAAATTGTTGAGCCAGTCTTGGATAGTCCTGGAAGTGTGGAATTCGAAAGTGGAATTCAGTCTGAGAAAGAGGGCAAGTGGAGAAAGTTGCCGTTTGTGGTGTTCTTGATGGGATTGTGGGCAGCAACGAGAAGGAGATTTCAGAAGGTGATTGAAATTGTAATGGATTGGTATAGTTGGTGGCCGTTTTGGCGGCAGGAGAAGCGTTTAGAGCGCTTGACTGCAGAGGCTGATGCGAATCCGAAGGATGCGGCAAAGCAGAGTGCTTTATTAGCCGAGTTGAATAAGCAGAGGTAAGTTCTGGAACTTTTTTTTTCTTGATTGCAAACTGGTTCTGCCGCTACAGGACGATTTAATTGATATTGTTTTGAAGTTTTTATTTTGAACTGTAAAGAATCAACATACTCAACTTTCACAAAAGTTCAATTTGTGAATGGTGATTTCATTTAAATCGAACTTTTTGGACCGTCTGTTTAGTTTTCAATGGTAGCAATGACCATAGAGTTTTATCAATCTCTTTTGGTTCTGAAACATTCCCTTTTCCCCTTGTCATTTGCTGAGATGAAATAACTAATTCTGACAATGCCTTCTTCAAGTAGTGTTATTGTTTGGAATTATGATTTCATATGTCATTAACTAGACGATACTTACTGTTTCACATTCTCTGTAATGTGTGGATCCGTTTCCAGTCCCGAGGCTGTCATTAGACGTTTTGAGCAAAGGGATCATGCTGTAGACAGCAGAGGAGTGGTGGAGTATCTTCGAGCTCTTGTTGTCACCAACGCAATTGCTGAATATCTTCCAGATTCTGAAAGTGGAAGGCCATCAAGTCTTCCTACATTGGTACTTAAGTTTGATCAATCTCCCTTCCTTTCATAAGAACTCTAATTTGTATGAGCACACTCGGATTAATTGCTGTTTGGTTTGTTCTTAATTATTATTAATAATTTTAATTATTCTTGTGGTTGTTTCTAATTGATAAAATATGCACAGCTACAAGAGTTGAAGCAGCGTGCTTCGGGAAATGTGGAGGAGTCCTTTGTGAACCCTGGCATTTCTGAGAAACAACCATTGCATGTAGTAATGGTAAATATTATATCATTTATCGTGATGAGGTGTTTCTTGGACTTCCCCTCATCGTTAAATATTAATTTTGTTTCTTTATGTGAACTATTATTTCCCCCCCTAATTATAAGGTGAATTTCTTTTGAAGGTTGACCCTAAAGTACCCAACAAGTCTCGTTTTGTACAAGAACTTATCTCCACTATACTTTTCACTGTTGCTGTTGGATTAGTATGGTATTAGCCTTTACTTCATGATCTCTACCATTGTTCTTCTCCCTTCTCCCCCAAAATGCAGTGTGGTTCTGTGTTTTTTTAGTTAATCGTATTAAATGAGAATCTTCTTGCAGGTTTATGGGTGCTACCGCACTTCAAAAATATATAGGGAGTTTGGGGGGCATAGGAACCTCAGGCGTTGGATCAAGTTCTTCATATGCCCCAAAGGAGTTAAATAAAGAAGTTATGCCAGAGAAGGTAGATACGAAGTATCCCATGTGGATTCTTTGTACTGATTGTATGTGAAATAAGTATTGTAGATGTCATGAAAAGCTAGGGGTTGCTTGGAATATGTTTACAAAATAGTTTTCTGCTTTTTAGATTACAAATAATGTAAAGAAGTTTGTTTGTTTGTTCCCCCCTCCCTTCGTTTACTATTCATGTGTTTTGATAAATGATATATTAAAAGAAGAATAATGTCGTTCAAGTTTATTTTCATTTCAGTAGTTTGTGAATAATGGTTTCAACTTACGCATTTATGAATTATAAGTCATTTGTTAAAAACAGTTCCGAAAACGAAAACCGAAAACGGTGATAACAGACATCTGTTAAAATAATGGTTTCATTATCATTGATTTTTCCTTCATCCGTAGAGGCGTCAGTAGAAAAAGGCTATTATTGTTCTCATTTTGATTAACCTGGGCAGAAATGTACGATCTAGGCTAGGAGTGAGTTAAGGCGAATTGGTAGAGGAAGAGAACTTATCTTTTTCATTATTCTTGTATAGTTGGTCTTACATTTTAATAAGCTCGTATCTTGGCAGGTAGTTAATAGGAATTAAGTTTCCTTTTGATTAAAAGCTCGTGTTTCAAGCTTTTCTGCCTCATGTACTCTCATGCATAACCTTTCTT
The DNA here is from genome assembly GCF_009727055.1 of Benincasa hispida. Taxonomy (NCBI): domain Eukaryota; kingdom Viridiplantae; phylum Streptophyta; class Magnoliopsida; order Cucurbitales; family Cucurbitaceae; genus Benincasa; species Benincasa hispida. The sequence continues at coordinate 19,054,041 of NC_052360.1, forward strand.
TTGGAGTGTTTTGGTTCTTATTCTGTGGTAACCTTTTCCGTGTAGAATGTCAAGACATTTAAGGATGTTAAAGGTTGTGATGATGCAAAGCAAGAACTGGAAGAAGTGGTGGAATATCTGAAAAATCCTTCCAAGTTTACCCGGCTGGGAGGAAAGTTGCCAAAGGTTTGTGTTTGTCACTGTCTTTATTTTCATTTGTAGTTTTCTTATATCTGATGCTCACTTTGTTTCCTCTTTTTCTTACCTGGAAGCTCTTTAGCAGGCTGCTTGTCTTGTCCCTTGCTTTGTAATTTGTTTATGTTGTTTAATCTCACAAGGACTTTGGTATAAGGTTTTTTTTTTTTTTTTTTTTTTTTTGTGTGTGTGTGTGGGGGGGGGGGGGGGGGGGGAGGGGTGGGGGGGGGGGGGGGGTGGGGGGGGGGGGGTAGCACCTATAGAATAGTTACAAAAGGTCTTCGAAATCGAAGCCCACGGAGAAACATGAAAGTGAACAAGAGGGACCAAACTTCACTAGAGTCCTTGTCCACCCCTCTAAAAATTTTGCTATTCCGCTCACCCCATAAAACCCACAAGATTACACACCCCAACAAGCCACAAAAAGCGACCTTTTTCTTCCCATGAGGCAGATTGATGAGAAACTCCTCGAACATAGCACTAGCATCCCTCTGGCCAGCAAACAAAAAGTCGAATGTCTGGAGAAAACGTTCCCAAATAGAGCTACGCCAAAGACTATGATCCAGATCTTCCTCCACTTTTCAACAAAGGATACAACAAAATGGCCCAACGAGTGAGGGAAGTTTCTTAGTGAGATGATCCCCCGTATTCGCACGGGCACGTAAAACTTGCCAGGTAAAGAATCTCACTTTCCTAGAGACCTTAATCCTCCAAGGGAGAATAGTCCACGAGACTGTGAAGAAGAGTTTTTCTGAAAACTTCATTTAACCCTGGGATTTATTAAAAAACTTGCAGGAACAACGAAATTCAACAAAATCAGTTCTCGGTTATTTAGTAATCAACAGAAGAAAAGGATTATAGTTTCGTTCATCTTCATGCCGATGGATGACCTATTGGGCCTAATTATAGCTAAATTTAACAATTATTAAAAAAACGGTAGAAGTAGTTCTATCAATGTTAAGTAACTCACCACTACATCGCTTGTAGAATTAATTAGTAGTCATTGTTTAATTAGTTCAAGAGATCGTTGCACTTCTTTAGAACGACGAGCATTATTCTTAACTTTAATAACTTGAAAAATGTGATAATTACAATTATCATTAAGAAATCCCCCTCCCCAATGTTTTAAAAGGCTAAAGGGGCCTGAGTTGAGGCATAAGCCTCAAATAGTGAGTTAAAAACAATTTGTAAATAGTGAGTTCAAAACAATTTACAAATCCTTAATTGGTATGACCAAGTATCGCTAAACATGATATTCATATAAAAGTATAAAAAACATTCACCCCAGCAATTTGGTTGAATGGGTACTCCTTTATGCTGAAGCTAAAACCTTACCTTCTGACTGAGAGAATTTATGGTTGGGAAGTACCCTAGCCTCTCGTTTCTCCAAATTTTATGCCATCTCTACTAACTCCTTCAAGATGGTAGCCTATGCTTGAAATAGGAGCTTCGAAATTCTCCCACTCCCTGTTATCCAGAAAACTAAATAGATAAAAGAAAAAGAAAAAGAAAAAGGAGCTTTGGAATTTGGGAGGAGGAATTTTAGGAGTGACTTTCTCTCGCATGGGCTACATTGACTCCTGGTTGAGGCCTCTTGACCCTTAGTTTATCTCACATGTAGCTCCCTCCTTGAAGATCTCAATTTTCTTGGAGAGCTCTAAACTTGGATCTTTGAACTATGGTATGGAAGGATAAATTTCCCGAGAGGTCTTCATATGAGAAGTTGGTAGAGAGCATCAACACCTAAGACAAGATCCAAAGGAGAAATCCTTCTATGATTCCCTCTCCAAGTAGATGCATTCTTTGTAAGTGTGCGTTCTTTGGATCGAGAGAAATCACTGAATTTGAGTAGGGAAGGACTGGAACCTGCCTTCCTTTTCTTGATACTGTTATTTTTGCTGCTGGTTCTTGGTATGGACTTAGTAAATCCTTTTATAACTATTCAATTTCTGATATTTGGACTAATTGGAGAGCTTTCTTATATAAACTCTGTTAGCCTGGGTTGAGTTGTCTTTTCTCCCTTTGGATGTTTGGTCTTTCGTTTGATTTCATTTTTTTTTTTTTTTTTTTTTTTTTTTTTTTTTTTTTGTGGAGGGGGGAAGATGAAACAATTTTATTGATAAAAAGAATAAAGGAGCAAAACTTCAAACACCTAATTGGTGGATGTGAATTACAAGGAGGTTGTCCAATTTGAAATGAAATACGATAAGCTATAAAGAGCAAAAGGGTGTTTATCTTTACACCAAAAGAAACTAGTAGAAAGAACCATATCTATAAAACAGTCAAAGAAGAGGAAACATTTCTGAAATGTGGCCATTCCGTTCACACCAAGGATGCCAGAAAAATGCACAGATAATTGCCAACCATAAAGTCTTACTCAAACCACAAGAAGGGTAGCCCACCAGCAAGGAGATCATATATCTTTTGTTTTTGTAGGTCCTATTTTGCACAATTAGAGCCCTTTCCTTTAGAAGCGTTCCTTTTGAGTTTTGAGGGCTTTGTCCTCTTTAAGCCCTTGTATTCATTCATTCTCAACGAAAGTTGTTTCATAAAAAACAATAACAATAACAAGTAACAATACTGATATATTCTTGGAACTAATCTCTCTATTTACAATCCCCTTCATTTTTTGTTTCTTCTTTCTTCTTTCAATGATCTTTACTTTATTCATTTTCATATGGTACTTGCCTAAAAGATTTATTTACAGGGAATTCTTTTAACAGGAGCCCCAGGCACTGGAAAAACTTTACTTGCTAAGGTAAAAACTTCACTCAGCTTTCCTATACGATATTATGTTCTTTATTAGAATTGGAATCGTATATGCTACATTTTCTTCATGGCTTTGTTGGCTTTCATCTTGTTGATCTTCTGTTGAACAATATGTTTACTACTATGGCTGACAACTGACTGGTAATTTGGACTTTTTCCCTCATAAGAGCTCAGTAGTTGTAGATGCACTTTAGAAGGTGTAGAAATACTGGTTGTTCTTTTTGGTTAGAGAAGATATTTCTTGTTTGTAAATTCTATGACAGGTGGAAAAGTACCCAACACCTACCTGCAAAACATAAATGCTCAATACAAAACCCAAAAGTCTAGTTTCTTCCTATTAACATCATCAAAAGTGAATTAACTGAGCAACACCAAGCGAAGATATTTCTTGTCATGATCTAACCTGGTTGTTTCCATCATAGAAGACAGATCAGTGAAATAGGGGGTGCTTTTCCAACGAACTTCCGTTGAGAAAAAAAATTTAGGAAGAAGGGAGAAACATCCTTAGGGTTAGCACTAGACCATAGCTGTATCAAAAACTCTAAAAACAATATTCCAACTCTTCACACTGAGTTTGTTATATTCCAAAAAATAATATATCCCAGTTTCTTATAAAGAGAGAAATTCCAACTCTTGATATCAAACTTAGTTTTAATATGATGTATCTAATTAGTTTGGTTAGCTGCTGTTAACTCTTCCAATGTATTACTTTTTGATCTGTTTGGATACAACCGGTTATTAAATGTCTTCATTAATTAGTTAGTTAGTTATTTAGGTTGTTGGGTCATTTTCCTATAAATACAGGCAAGGCCATTTGATTAAAGGTTCAATAAAATCTTCGAGTATTTTCTTCAAGACTGATTCACACCAGAAGTGAAAAAATAGATGGTCCATGGTTTCCATATTATTTAATTGGTTGAAGCAAACGTGAGAAGTAGAGGGTTCTTTTTTTGCCTTATGGCTCGAGTTGAAGTTGTGGACGAAGACTCTTCAACACAGAGATAGATGGATGACCCAAACAACAATACTCTTCAAAGGGATATGACACGCTTGAGCATGTGATGGCCGTAGGTGTTTGTGGTTCAAAGATGTAAAGACCTCCAAATTCACGCCCTTTACCAATAGTCTGTTTCGTCGTAAGATCCTGAAATAAGCAATAACCAGGAAAAAAGGAGACACAACAATGAAGATCACGAGTGGGTTTATTGATTGAAATCAAATTAAACGAGAAATGTGGTAAATTTAAAACTGATGACAAAGAAATTGATTCAGTAAGATGGACGGTTCTTGATCCTAGAATAGGAGTGGAGGTTCCATCAGCTATAGCGACATTAGGTGAAGAGGTAGATGTACAAAGGTTAGAGAATAAATTGGGGTTACCTGTCATATGGTCTGTAATGTCAGAGTCAATGACCCATTTTGACGTGGAGGAAAGAAGGCATTTAGAAATGTTACCTGTCTCTGCGATGGCCGTAATGGGAGTAGAAGATGATGCCCCCAATGACTCTTGATACTGCTGAAATTTAGCAAACTCCTCTGCAGAAATCGTAATTGTCAAAATTATCAGGAGTAGAGGCGACATGTACAGAGGGTGATGGCATCCTCTGACCCTTATTCAGCAATCTTCTGCATTCACGTTTCGTATGGTCAGGTTTATAACAATAATAGCAAACAACACCTCCTGGATTTGATATTTGGTTATTGGGATGACCTTTGGAGCTATTTGATTCAGCCCCCTTATTCCCTCTATAATCATTTGTGTGCCCAATCAAAGCACTACTAGAATCAGATGATGTAACTGCTTGTGTCTTCTCAGTACGAAATATTCAAGTGTAAGCTTCTTCCAACGATGAAATATTTGAACTTGACAACACTTGATCTTTGGCCATCTCATATTTAGGTGCAAGACCTACCAAAAAACTCATGATAAACAACTTTTCACGTTGAGCCATTAGAACTTTTGGATCCTGATTGACATCATGGCATTGAATTCCGTGCATGTATTTTTAACCTCCATAAAGTAGTTTGTAAGAGATTTTTTTCCTTGATCAGGTTGATATAGAGTCTTACAAACATCAAACACTCTATTAATATTCTCTTTCCCTGAATAAAGGAAATCCAGATATTCCAATAGTTCCTTGACTGATTCACAGTGATTTACTAGTTCAACAATTTCACGGTCAATAGAATTCTTGATTTGTAGAAGCATCCTTGAATCGTCCCGCCACCAAATCTTCTTATTAGCATCAATCAATGGCTCTTCTGTGATGTGATCATCCATCTCCATGCTCCTAATAAAGTGGCGAACATTTGATCTCCATGAATAGTAGTTGGATCCATTCAACTTGTGTTCAGTTACTTTTGACACCATAGGAATAATCTCAGACATGACTACTGGTTTCTTATTAGCCATTACCTCAAAAAATAGACACCGGACAGCAGAGAATCAAACCCTAATTTACCGAAGAGATGTCTTTACAAGCAGTTAGTATTTCTATATATCCCAAACAAACACACCACCAAGAAAAGTCAACAACACTGAAGAAACCCATGGAAGACAAACCAAAATCAATGGCGCACGACGCGGACGGACGGCAAGTTGGAATAATCGGCGCATAAGCCCCACGCGCTGGTCAGACGGGATCCGGACTTTGGGGTTTTGTAGATCGGCGGCTGGGCTCCTCGATGGACTGGGCGGTGTCAAAAAAATAGCCCTTTTTTTTTTTTCCCAGCAGCGGCGGTGGCTAACGACGGCGAACGGACCAAAGACGGCAATTGTGAGCAAAAGTGTAAACTCACCTCTCCACAAAACTCTAAACGTATCACAAACGGGTTCTAAATTCTCAAACCCTAAGGTTCACAAAACCCTAAGTTTATTTAGAGAGCTCTAATACCATGTAGAACTCTTAGGTTTGAGAAAGAATCAGAATGCTCTATTCATTCACCAAAGATATAAATATATACAAGTGTACAAAGCATAGAAAAGGAAAATATCACAAAATATTTACAAGAATGAAAAACCCTAACTATAGAATTATAACATGCCTTATGGCTCGAGTTTTTAGGTTTTATGATAGAAGGACTTAGTAGGATTTACGAGGGTTATTGTGAAGCTTTGATAGTGGAAAAAACAGATTAAGAGGAAAAGCTTCTTAAGCTGCCCAACTGTGATTTTAATTTTTTTTTTTTAAACCAGAAACAGAAGTTTTCATTTAATAAATGAAAAGAAATAATTGCTCAAGCCTCAAAGGATACAAACTCCACGAGGGAGAGACAATTACAACGGAAATAAAAAAGCAATCCAAATAATACTGTATCAAAAGATGAAAAATCAACAAGATAGAAGAAGAGCACTAAGATGAAGTTGAAAGTGCATTAAGATGAAGTTGAAACGATATGGACTCAAACCATTCAGCCCAAAGAAAATAATTTTCTTCAAAAATAATTTTGTTCCTTTCCAACCACAAATCCGATAACAGAACTTCGACCGTACGAATGCATTATTAATGTGGATTTTTCCATTCACGGACCAACATAAAGCTGATGAATCCTCAAGATAGGGAGATGAAAACTATGATTAAAAGCATCTACATCCCAGTTTAGTGTATAAGTTTGTTGAGTTACAAAATATAAATAAGAGAAGCTCTTGTATACTAGGTTATGAAAAGGCCCTCCAGTTTTTTATAAGGTCACTCAGGCTCTACTTCGTGTAAGGCAATAAAAAATATGCACCAACCTAAGTGCTAAATCCCCAATATTTTCTTCTTGTAATATTTAGATTCTTCGCCCCTTTTTTATTTTTATTTTTTATAGACAAACTTTTATTGAGAAAAAAAAAGAAAGATTACGAGGGCGTACAAAGAACCAAGTCCACAAAAGCGAGACCAACTAAAGGAAAGGGCTCCATTCAAGCAAAATGGTGCCTATAGAATAGTTATAAAAACACTTTGAAATTCAAAACCCAAAGTGAAACATGAAATCTAATAGGTTAAATTGAAGATTTGATCCCTATGGTTTGGTGAAAGTTAGGTCCCTATGGTTTATAATTATAATTTAGTCCCCATGGTTTGATAAAACCCTCATTTGTCCTCTATTTATGAGAGTTTTATCAAATCACAGGAACTATTTACGAGAGTTTTATTAAATTATAGGGACTAAATTATAACTTTCTCTAAACTATAGAGACCAATTTTGTAATTTAACCAAGAGAACAAGGGACCAAACATCACTAGGATCCCTTTCCAACCCTCCAAACACTCTATTGTTCCTTTCACCCAAAAGATTCTATATAACAACACACACCCCAACAAACCACAAGAAACAATCCTACTCATATTCTTCTGTAACAACCTTATGTTTTCATGGTTTAAGTCATTCTTTACTTAAACCGGATTCTACGTTCTACGTGGAATAGGTATTAAGAAGATGACTGCAAATCTATTGATGTATGGAGATTTACTTGCCATGTATAATTCCAAACCTACTGCATATATATATATATGTGTGTATATATATGTGCGTGTATATATATATATTTTCATTTCTTTGGTTGTTTCATAATATGATGGTGTCAATTTTATCTCAGAAATTTTTAAGACATGATTTTTTTAATTGTTCAATCTGAAATGTCTAATTGTTTTTCTATGATGACTTGATATAATTGTTGTCCTGAAGGCTATTGCTGGTGAAGCTGGTGTACCATTTTTCTATAAAGCAGGATCTGAGTTTGAAGAAATGTAAGCCTCCTTTTTGTGCATATTGGTGATCTTGCATTAGGATACATTCCTTTTTCCTCTCCAGAGACATGAATTTAATGTTAATGATATCATGCAATTATAATCCTACTCAAGTAAAGGAAATCAATGAGTATTTGCCTCATAATGATAAACAACAAATTAACGGCAAGGTTAAAAATATTATTCTTGTGAAGTTGTCTTCAAAAAAGTATTTAAAAGCTTAATTAAATCAAATGAGTAAAGAATTTCACACAAAAGTATAACTAAGTTTGTCGTGTGAATGCATACATGTGTTGACTTAGATATGATACATCTCTACGGATGTTGATAGGGTATGAAAAGGATAAGAATTATATACCATGAAGGGCTTTAGTGTCGATGTTGTTTCATTTTCACGTCTTTAGTGTAGAGCAGGGACTATCAGCTTTAGGATTGTGGGACTTTCTGAGTTTTACTTCAACATTAGTGATGCTGACTCGCATTGTGTTTTCAATTGGCAGGTTTGTTGGTGTTGGTGCTCGGCGTGTAAGATCATTATTTCAAGCAGCCAAGAAAAAGGTTTGTTTCCCTTTAGTCTGCATCTGGATAACTTTAGTCGCTCGAAGGGGCATGGAAACTTTTAAAAACGAAAAAAAGGGTCTACCCTATAGACAAATTTATATCATGAGAGCGTCAAAGTCCTATTATAGTATTCATCTTTTCCCTATCCTCCACAGGCTCCTTGCATCATTTTTATCGACGAAATAGATGCTGTCGGGTCCACAAGGAAACAGTGGGAAGGCCACACAAAGAAAACATTGCATCAACTGCTTGTTGAAATGGACGGCTTTGAGCAAAACGAGGTACATCATAATTATTGGCTGCATACGTGAGATTTCTTATCTATTGAGGAGTTCGATTTAATTTCATTTTTCTGTAGGGCATCATATTGATGGCTGCTACAAACTTGCCAGATATTCTTGATCCAGCCTTGACAAGGCCCGGTAGATTTGACAGGCATGTAAGTTCCTTTGAAGCTGTGTAAGTTTTTTCTTCTTCTTTTCTTAGGAAAGATGCTGTGTGAACAATAGGTGTGAAGAATATTGTTATGAATTGTGAAGTATGAATGATATAGTTAGTGCACTCGTGTTGTAATGAGTTATTGTCTATTTATTCCTGCTACAGATATTATATCAGAGTGACAAAGTCTAAATCATTTCTCGTTTAGAGATGGTCAATTCAATCTCGGTTTCTATTTGGGAAAAGTTATAGTGCTCTTGGATGATCCTTGAATCATTTTGTTCATTAATGGAAGGATCTTAAGCCAATATTTGGATTTAATCCATTATAACTGTTCTTTATACTGTTCTATAGTTACAGTCTCCTTGAGTACTTAAAAACTAACCATCCAACCAACATTCATTTGTAGATTGTTGTCCCAAACCCCGATGTACGGGGCCGCCAAGAGATTCTAGAGCTCTACTTACAAGACAAACCATTGGATGATGATGTAGATGTTAAAGCAATCGCTCGGGGCACACCAGGATTTAATGGGGCAGGTAAATTTTCGACTCTTCAGATACCTTAACTATCACTACTTAATCTTATGATTTTAGATATTTATCAATCAACGCTTGTTTTCTTGTCAGATCTTGCAAATTTGGTTAACATTGCAGCCATTAAAGCTGCCGTTGATGGTGCCGAGAAGTTAAACTCTTCGCAGCTGGAGTTCGCAAAAGATAGAATAGTGATGGGTACTGAGAGGAAAACAATGTTTTTATCAGAAGAGTCAAAGAAGGTATTAATTTCTGAAGAAATTGGCTTCTTTGTGATTAATGCTTTTAGCTATTTTGATTATTACCTACGTTTTAGCATCGGCATCAAGTTTCTAAATATTGTATGGATGCTTGCTTATGTAAGCTCACTGCATATCACGAGAGTGGTCATGCAATTGTTGCATTTAACACTGAGGGTGCACACCCGATTCATAAGGCAACGATCATGCCTCGTGGATCTGCTCTAGGAATGGTCACACAACTTCCTTCAAGCGACGAGACATCTATTAGCAAGAAGCAACTATTAGCACGACTCGACGTTTGTATGGGTGGAAGAGTTGCCGAGGAGATCATATTTGGGCAGGACCATATCACTACAGGAGCGAGTAGTGATCTTAACACAGCTACGGAGCTTGCCCAATATATGGTACTTCACTACATTAGATTGTGTTTTTAGTTTCTTTCATTTTTCTAAATATTGATCGATCATATGATGGGCATTGCTTTGCTTTCTCATTCTCAATGCTGTTCTTGAAGGTATCGAGTTGTGGGATGAGTGATGCAATTGGACCCGTTCATATCAAAGAACGTCCGAGTTCAGAACTGCAATCCCGAATCGATGCAGAAGTATGTTATTGACACATTCAGCACTTTGAATGACCTGTCCAAGCTAATTCCTTGCAAACCTTAAAGTATCTAATTTTTTGTGCAGGTGGTTAAACTCCTTAGAGATGCATATGATCGCGTGAAAGCCCTCTTGAAAAAGGTTAGTTTTACGTTTTGATTCCTTCTCCACCGCGTTTCCCATTTCTAAAAATCGAAACCAGTTCTTAGGAACTAAATCAGAGAACAACGATCTCACATCATTCATTTCAAGTTCGATTGTAACGTTTGATGTTTTCATTTCAGCACGAGAAGGCATTACATGCATTGTCAAATGCTCTTTTAGAATACGAGACACTCAGTGCAGAAGAAATAAAGAGGATTCTACTTCCTTATCGAGAAGGACAGTTGCCAGACCAACAAATAGAAGTAGAACAACAAGGGGACCTTGTGTTGGCTTGAATCAGGCTCCATTGTTATCTCTGTAAAGTACCTGAAACAACCGTGAAAGAAAAGGTGACATTTCATATTTATTCTGAATATATAATGGTGGGTTATAGACAGTAAGTGTAGGATCCTAGCATCTTCTTTCAGGCAAGATTGTGTATTATGCCACTTTCCACAAGTGGGGTGAATTTTGGAACACAACAATCAGTCCCTTTACACTATTTTTTTCAGGAATTATTCATAATTATGCCCATGGAAGAACGCATTTGTAATACTATGACACTTTTTTTCTTTCCCCTTTTTGACAGTACATGTAATTTTTTATGTTAAATGTTACTGTTGGTGTATAAAAAAAAACTATTCTTCTTGGACATTGATTTTGCTATCAGATATCTAATTAGACAGAAGGTCCTTTATTGAATCTTTTCGCTACTCTGAACTTGAATGTAGATAGATTGATTAACATTAAGATAAGTGTTTAAATTAACTTCTTTTTTCCTCTCACAATTGTGTCTAAAGATATTATGAGAGTGATCCTAGCTGCTCAATTTGGGGAATTTCAAGCCGAGCTTCACTCACTATTCCGTAAGAGACAAAAAAACAGTGGCTCATCTCTTGAATCAGGAAGGAAATCGGAACAAATCTTTAATCTGTGAGCTCCTGCTATTCCTTCCCCTTGATGCTTCGGTTATTTTAAGTATCCCCTCCCCTTAGAGGGAGGAGAGCTAGGAATGAGGTTATATGGGTGTATGATAAACCAGGCAAATTCTCTGTTAAAAGCGCCTATCATTTGAGTATGAATCTTATGGTGGTTGATGGCCGATGGGGTTTTTTTCCTCTAACTCCAATTCTAGATCCTTTTGGACGGCTCTGTGGGACCTTAATACAAGACTCAAGATCAAGTGTATCTTATTGGTGTATGATCAGCGATTCCCTATGGCTAGTAACTTAATATCAAAAGATATTATTCTCATAGAAAATAAAAAATCTAAAGACGTTTCTTTCTTCATTTATTCGTGTGCCGTGAATCTGATCATGACGTGTTCTTAGATTCATCCCCAAGAATTACTGTCAAGCAGGCCAGTCGGCTTAGAGATAGAGAGAGAGCTAGAGAGAGGTTACACTCACAGTTTGCAGGAATGGACCTGGCGTCAAAGCATCTCCCTTCTCAATTGTAATTTGAAAATGGGCTGCAATGACAACATAAAGGTAGATTCAGGACCCCCAGAAACCTGACATCCTTTGTCATAGTGAAGGAAAAGGCTTCACTGATGTCATAGGATCCATAGTGCTGCACCTGCATGAATAGGTTCAGGTGAACTGAATTTGGTTTGGTGTGTGTGTGTGTGTGAGAGAGAGAGAGAGAGAGCATTTTATGCACCTTGGACCCATAAAAATTAAGACACGAACAGTTCAATCCATCAGCCTGATATTTTGCATGAATCCAAACCGCAGCAATTTGTCCACTCTCACCAGATACTTGAATAATTCCAATACAGTTTGCTTAACTTCTTAAAATTTGAACCTCAGATATTTTCATTGCCATCAAACTTTATATGTATGCACGAGTTGCTGACACTGATGTCCACCCTAATCGAATATCAGTATGTACAGTACAAGTAACACAGAAATGCAACAAAACTGAGATCATGAAGATGGGGACATTGGCAGATAGATGGGTAATAAGAGAAGTCAGTAATGCATGTATGTCAGCTCAGATGGAGCTTTTTGATGTCAAACAATCAGAGATACCTTGTGATGAAACGGCAGAGAAACCTAAAACACAGGACGCCACCAAGAAATAATATTACATTTACCTCAAGTAATCATAGCATCTTATCAGACATCGACTAACTGTAGTTTGTCAAACTGAAACAGAGAGGACGCCAATATACAGAAACCATTCATTGTTATCACAGATATATACATCAATAAGCATACACCTCCATGGACAAAACCCTGTAAATTAGATGAAGGAATTTAGACTTCCCTCTCTCTCTTCCTCTCTCTAAATAACTAAATTCTTAAGAGTTTCTCAAACCTTACAAGAACCCTTTGTACTCCCCAGTTACTAGATATGACTTGCTGAACTAAAATAAAAAGGAAGACAATATCAACCGATAAAAAAGAGTATGCTAATTTGTGTATAATATACCCTCCTGCCAGTCCATCTCCAAAGCCTCCAAAGATATGAGAGCCTTGGAGGCTTCATTCATGGCAAGCCCTTGCATACATCACATGTTACCAATCCCATTTTTTAGATCCTATCAAGAGGCTCAGTGCGATCTTGCACTGCAAGTCGCTCTGAAACATCAGCAAGTGACTTGAGATTGCATTTAATCAAGGCTTCCACAAAGTAGCAAGTCTCATCCTTCGTGTTTCCTTCAGGCACATCCACCACAAACGATTCAATTACCAAAGTCCCTGGTCTTCCATCGATGATTTCTGGATGCAGGGAAATGATTGAAGAGTAATTCTGAAAGAAAGTTGCCGATAATTTAGAATTATTACTGATTTAGACACTTGTTCAAAAATGGAGCGTGAAATGAAGCATCTAACTAGGTATCCCAAAACGAGAAAGTGAGAACTATACATCTTCAATAGCTATTACAGTGCCCATTAAAATATTGTCGTAGAAACAAAGCAGAATTTCCAGTTTAATTCATCAATCAAAAAGTTAACATCATGATAAAGCTTTGATCGATGTTAAATCCTTAGTCAGACAGTCACATGATACTCATCATAAGATGTTCATTTTTCTCTATTCCAAAGCACATGCCGCAAAAGCAAATAGTTGAAATTACATGGATGATAAAAGTTCAAGCCAACTTGAGTTTACAAATCCAATGCATTATCTGTGGGCACAAATGACTACCAAAAGCTCATTTTGAAACAAAATCATGGCAAAACTCTATAAAATGATCATTACAGGCAAGTCCAAATATTTTCAATAAAAACTGTTCTCAACGGTTTCTCCTTTTGAACATGTACAAACTTTGGATCAATTTAGGTTTCAAACTTTCAAGGATGAATATCAGCATAAAAAGCTCGGAAAATTATGAATATTACAGATAATTCTCATGCATACTTTCTATGAAAACACACAGGACAACTATTTTCACCTTAAACAATTAAAAACTGTACACGTCCATCCAAAATCAGGACCATGCAGTTCTCAAATAAAATACTACAGACAAAATACATTAAGACGTATACCTTTAGTCTGTGATCTCCGCCAACAATCCTCATGCTAAGTATGTGCCGGTCATCATCAAGGAGTTCCAATCTCTCTGTACTCGTTGTGGCAGGAAGCCCCGATTTCACATCAACTTCTCTGAGAGTCCCGATTTCAAGGTTTCCCTTCAAAACACATCTGCTAACAAAAGGTTTGTATCTTTGTGGTTGATCAAACCTCCTTACCAGAGACCATACCTGGAGATGAAAATTTCCAATTCAGAAAACAATTCAGTACACAATGAAGGCAAGAATCCAAAAACCCAAATTATGACAATAAACCAATATACCCGTAATAATTATTACAAATTTGTACATCTATTGTTCAATAAGATCAAAAGACCCATAATGGTTCACTTTCCAAGTTTGAATAATTCCATAAGACCTCCATATGAACTCAGCTATAGAACAAATGAAAACATAAAGCAACATAGTTCACTAGTTCCTAGTGATACAATGTCTAGTGATACAATGTATTTACACTTTTTACTTGAAGTTGGTACAGTAGGACTATACCTTCCACTTTCTTTGCAAAAACTACCTGCAGAAAACAAACTCCAAAATTCACGAAAAGAACCTCTTGGTAGCAGCTGACTCATTTAGAATTGCTACTATACTCTGCTTCTGTATTCTTCAAAGCTGTTTCTTAAATCACCCCGAGAAGACAATGTCTCCTTCCCAGAAAATATCCAAGGGATTGAACTCACCCACAAAAGGTAAGGAAGGAACCGTGGTGATGATTAAGTTATAATGCATGGACATTCAGATTTCCATATAAACATAAAAGGATGCAGAGACCAATAGAAACAATTAAGCCAATAAAATAAGATATAAATTATCATGATACGTAAAGCACTTATTGATGCCAAACCGATCAGTCAGATCCTCTAAATTTGGAACCTCTTAGACCATTAATGTTAAGAAGTAAATTAAGATTTCGAAAGCACAAATTACGCACAAAAAACCCAAAAAAAAAAAAAAAAAAAAAAAAAGACAGGCATCTTTAGCAACAGAAATTTAAAATGGACGGAGAGAGAGGGAAGATGATTTACAAGAGGAACAGGAGCTTTAATGCTTTAACTAGCCGAGAGGTGCACTGATTCTCAGCAGGCTCGTTTCTGTGGTACCTCCGTATAAGCTCCCATTCCGCGTCACTGAATCCTCCTACATTCCCATTCCCATTCACAGTGTTGTTTCCATTCATTTTCGCAACTGATTCTCCTTCTCCACACAACAAAATCAAACTCCACCGCTAAATCAAACCAGTTTTTCTCCTTCCTCCCTCGTCGTTAGTTAAACAAAACAAAAGAAACCGAAAAATTCAACTCTCTCTCTGTATAACCAAAAAAAAAAAGGTCAAATCATCACATCAACCTATACAATCCAAGTCCTCGCTCAATCGCCGGCAACCGGAAGATCCAATCGCCGGCATAAAAGGCTTAATAAACAGAAAAACTCCGTCAGAAACACAACCGTGATTTGGTTTCACTGGAGAAACGGCCACCGGAGACTCACCGCCATAGACGACCGATCGAACTTTGCCTCAAAGCTTTTTCTTCTTCTTCTCTTCCTTCGTCTCCTCTTTACCGCTTCATATAAATTTCTCTCTTAATTAATTGATTAATTTAATTAACTATGCTTTTTTTCCTGTATTAAAATATTAATAATCTCTTGTTAATGACAACAAATTTTCGATCCCGAAACTACCCCTACTTTTTTCGTATAATTACGTCCTATGCCCATTCCTTTTATTACCGACTTTTCTCGTCGTTATCTTTAACCGTTGGGTAAAAATAGAAAGTTGAATTTTATTTTTAACTGAGAAAAGAAAAAGAAAATGCCTACGTTTTCTTGTCGGCGGTTATTTGTATTTGAAACCGTTGCACTAACGGTGCCGTTTGCTACCGTTAAAGGCAGTTGATATTTTTGTTTAAGTGAGATATTTATCGGTCAGTTCTGATTAAGGAATTAATAATCACCTAATTTTTTAAATAAAAAAATTCTTCTCCCTTCCAATTTTTGCAAAATTGATTTGTTTGGTCAACTTTTGTCTCATCTAAAAATCTAACTATACTTTATAAACCAAAAAATAAGTTTCCAAGGCTAGTGTTTTATTGATAATTCATATTTTTTTTCAATCTTAAGATCTTAGTCAACCTTTTGAATAGTTCGAGCTGTTTGAAAGATATTTAATTTATATTGAAATGCCTGTTAAATGATATAATACTTCGAATGATTAAGTACAGCGTCTCACTGACACTAGGATTTAGAGAAGTGCACTATATAAATTCTCAAACCCTTGAGGTACTATTATTCTGTATTGTATAATATTCTCTCTAATAAAATTTTTATTTCTCTACTCCATTGACATAGCTAACACAATGTTATTGTCGATTTCGTAACATTTTAGTATATATATATAACATATTTTTAAAATTATGGTTAGGATTTTAGATAGGAAAATAAATAGATTTCTACACATATAGCCTAACACAATTGTCTACACTTATATATATATACACTTATATATATTTATCTGAATAGCCTAACGGGCTATTATTTTACACAAAATTCTCGCCCAATTATATATATAATGTTGGGATTGGTCTCCTAATTCTTTTGGAGTCTCGTAGTTTGTAAACTTTGTACACATTGTTATTAATAAAATAAGAGTTATTTTAGTTGCATTTACTCATATCCAATAAACAAATATCCATGGTTATTATATGTAAACTTAAGCATGTATATGAGATATACAAGTGGATCATGCCTTAAAGTAATAACCTAAAAGGTCTGTAGTATAAGGATTAAAGAGGGATACCTTATCCTGGTGACACTACGAATATAGCTCTGGTCTGATCCTGACTATTCATGTGGAGACATGCGAGTAGGGGTGTCCTATACAAAGAGTTTGTATAAGACCGGATCATGAGATGATTACTCTTTATATAACGCCGTTGATAATTGAGACTTACATCTAACTAAAACGACTATAGGTGACATGACCTTAATCCTAGGTGTTTTGGGAACTCCTGCCTATGAGAGCGGTCCTTTGATTAGTATGGGTGAGAGTGGCCAGATTGCCAACTCACTTGCCTACCTTTTTGGGGATTTGTTTGATTAGGGAGCTGGGAATTCAGTTACACAAGACAAAATTCACTCCTTCCCTAAAGTAGGGGTAAGTAGATAGATTGCTCCCTTAAGGGCTGATTCCGGGTCTTGAACATAGTGGTCACATCCTCTCTTTGTAAGAGAGGACCCAGTCATAATAGAATTATGACTTATTGTTCATCAGAGAAATTAGTGGTACTTAAAGAGTTAGATGTAACTATAGGGGTAAAACAATAAATTGACCCAGCTATACTTACGAGAAATCTGTGAAGGGTTATCGCACTGTTGATTGATTGATATGGACACAAAAATATATCTGTAGTGAGAAGAGTGCAGTTGTCGGTGTTTAGTGAAGTGTCCGACAGTTAACAATAGTGGATCCTATGACTAAAGAGTTTAGCCAGTTATTCACGTACCATTGGAGCTTCAACACGTACCATTGGAGCTTCAAGCTATAGGTCCATAAGGTCCCCTTGATAGCTTAATGGATTCAAGTTGAGAATCAGTTCTTAAGGTTAGTTTGAAGTGTTCAAATTAATAAGAGGAAATTCAACTATATATGATATAATTGGTGTGATATATGAGATACATCAAGTAGAGGAATTAATATAAATATGATTTACATTAAGTATCATAAAATAGAAAAAGAACTATAGTTTGTATGTTTCATGAGATGAAATATTAAAACTATAAGTTATAAATATAATATGATAAGTTGGTTATCATATTTATTTATAATAAAATAATTATATGATAATTAATTTCTTTTTCTCTAGTAACCGATTGATTGAGAGGTTATTGGTGGTTTTATGGTAACCATGAGATAAAAGAAAAATTGTTTTCTTAAAATTAGAAATTACTTGATTCGGAAAGAACTCACGGAGAAAAGCTGTCAAGTGAAAGAGTTTCACCAAATAATCACTTATCTTTGACTGTGCGATAGTCATTTAGCTGATCGTAGCTAAACGATCGAGTGGCTAAGTCTATACAATAGGCTGTCATTTACTAAATGATCGAGCACATCGTCTATACGATAGACAGCTGCTTATCTCCCACTTGCTCGATCGTAGTCCTCCAGTCTCTTCCTCAAGTCAATATCACACAGAGCCCACAACTCCTGGATTCTCACACCGAGAATACCAAGATAACCATTGTAGTGGTGTCCTCACTTAGTTCGTGGATCGAGTTAGACTCGATTGGTTTCGAGGAGCTGTTGGCCATTCATTGTGTTCGTGCTGTTAGTCATGTTGTTTTGGTCGTTGCGTTCGAGTGTTGTTGTGGACACTTTGGACTGATCGAGGGATTCGTGAAGAATGGTTCTTCAGATGTACGCATACTTTATCCCTTGAGTTCTATCTTAGCATTCTGTAATTTCTTGTTGTGCATGATATTTTAGTTTCCATTCTTAGACTGTAATTGTTTATGTTCAATTCGAATGAAATTTGAAACGATCCCTTCTGCTGCTCATGGAAATCCTCGTATTTGATTTTCTTCGTATATATATATATATATATATTAATAATAATAATAATAATACCAAATGAAGCATGCAATGGAAGTTTTTTGTGGCTATAACTTTCCAAAACTATTTTCTTTTCAAAACCTATACAAGTAAGAAAAGTTCTTTAAGAAAAAAAATTCAAAAATTTTTGCCCTCATAAATGAAAGCAACAATCAACAAGAAATTTCAAAGGAGAAGACAAGATATATTTGATATATATACAACACTATATATTTGAAGTTTCTAGAAATAATCAGGGTATATTTGATTAAAAAAAAACATGTGGTATATAGTTACATTTTCCAATATATTTGTAAACAAGCCAAAAATTAAATCATAATATATGCGATGTATATTTACATTTTTTCAGTATACTATCAATATATTTGACATATACTTAAAGATCTAAATGGAGATGTGATTGGTTTTTAACTAGGAATATGAAAAAAAATAAATGAAATCACCTAACATTAATTTGAAATATCATGCATTAAATGAATATCAACTAAAATTAATAAATAACAAAAACAAAAGTCAAAACTCGAATATGATATTAATAAGGACAGAACTAAACATATTGAAAATTTATTGATGAGTTGAGAGATAACGCGGTTAATGATTTTTAAAAAATAAAATTCTTATAAACTTAATAGTAGATCTGGAAATTATATATATATATATAAAAGGATATTACAAAATTAAAAGATGAGAGAGAATATCAAGAATTAAAAATATCTCAAAATGTTACTAAAATCTAGATATGGGATATAAGACATTTATGATATTATTAGTTATATAGTAGGTTGGTTTCCTAAATCTCTTAGTTTTACTGCATAAAGGCTGAATTTATTAGGTACCATTGTATTAAGGTATCAATATGATAAGATACTACAAGCTTTCAAATGGTTGCCTTAAATATTATATAATTGTTTGTGCATGATTCCATAATTTACTAATGTTTCTGGTTTAGGTAAGGAGTCAATAAAAAAAAAATAAAGAACATCATAATTGTAAGTAAGGATTTACAAATAAATATAAAGGTTAAGTGTCACGTCCCCTCTCAGGCTACTGGCTACTCTCTTGTCTTAGAAAGAGGTGTGAAAACAATAGATATCAACTCTCTTATGACACCTATTGTCCACTTAGACTTGTAATCGGTTTCCTCGCTTCTGTATCACCTAATAGACAAGTATAACTTTATGTATAATTTCATGCAACTGAACTCAAGCTTCTAAAGTGATCAGAACTCTTCACATAAAGGGGTTAACACATCATCAACTTATATATATATTTACAACCAAAGTTCATGTCACAAGTTTCAAAACATGAGTTACAAACTTGAGTTCTACCCTTTCCCACTAATATATACATGAGTTCAAAACCCTCTCAAACAAAACAAAGATCTAAGTAGACTTCAGATCTATCAGGGAATCTACTATCTTATGGCAAACTAGCAGCTGTAAGCTACGCTCCAAGACTTCGATTGTTATCTGGAGAGGGAAAACATTTGAAAAAGTAAGTTGTGATGCTTAGTGAGTGACTATTTAAAAATAAACTTCATCAACATCAACATATTGAAGAATTTAGAAAATAACTAACAACCATAAATGCTTTCATAAATTCAGGGTTATAGCTTGTTTTACTTAAACTTTAAACTTTAAAGCATCAATATACTCATATAGTCATTAAAAAACCTTGAAACATATCGTATCTTTTGCAAATCACATAACATATGCATACTTAACTTTGTAACCGTATACCTTAGTTGAGGTAAAGCCCTTTTACTCATACTCTTAATGTCAATAGCCTTAGCTAAGGCGGCATTTATACATCACCATCAATATTGATAATACTCATATGTCAACGTGGATATACCCTAAAGGCTAATAGTAACCTAACATACGATCCATATGTGTGCTAAAGTGGGTCCCAAAGACATTCATAAGATAATCTCTGGATAACTTCATCTCCTTCAGTATCAGGAATTCATAACTAGGGTACTGAAATCATGTTTTAAACAAAACATATGTTGTTCTTAAACCCATTTCACATTCCTTATAAAAACATGGCATTAAAGATAGGTAACATAGTATAACGCTTTCATGAACTCATTAATAATGTTTTACCTTATTGAAAACATACTTGAACATCATGTGGAACATAGCATATAACTTGCCTTCAAAAGAAATACATACTTTAGAAACATTGAAGCTTGCAGCTTATTAAAAAGAAACTCATGCTTTAGCATACTTTGGGACTTTGCTTCATGTTGGATAATTCATTCTTTCAACATAAGTCATGCTTTGACTAAAATAGACTTTGAAAGTATTTAAGTAAAGTTTCATAAAACATATGCATAAAAAGCATACTAAGAATAACATTTTTAAAACTTTGTTACTCACTGTTACTAGCTAGCTTCCAAAGGGTTATAGGCTTTTCCAATCTCTGCTTGGCCTGTAAAATAAATGGATAACCCTTGGTCAATGATACTTGCTCACCTTTGAGCTTAAATAACTATAACTAACTTAGCCCTTTTAGGTCATTTTTCCTTTATCTTAAGTTAAGCCTTATATTCTTTATAGAGACCACATTTATGCCTTCTTATAGCTTAATATTCATAATACTTCTTAATGGACTCAACAATACCTAACACTAAAATTCCAAGATTAGGCCAATCCCAAGCTTACAACAACCTAGGCACACCAATGGATCGGATGGCACAAAGCACACGCACACTAACACTAGGAGTGGGTGCTAGGACACGCACACTGGCCTTCAGGTGCAAGCACAAGGCAATCAGATGGCCCTCCGTAGGCAATAGTCAAGCACACAAGTGCTTGCGTGAGTGGTGTGGTTAAAAACTGTGCGCGCATCCTAGCCGTCAAGGTGCGCAAAGACTGGGTGACGGGTAGACGTGGTCGCCTGGTTCGCATAGTTGCTTGCTGATAAGTGTGGGTCGTGCGAAGGGCGTGCATGAGAGACGCAACACCACCAGTCTACTCAACGCCAGCTTCCTCAATCCTTGATCAGCTGCCTGCTTCTTCAACCTATGAAGTTGCTTGCTTATTCAATATCAAATTCTAGATTCAATTTCTAGGACTTATAACTTAAAATCTATTCATCAAAACTCAAAACTTCTTTCTATGAACTTCTTACATATTCTTTAAACTAGCTTGCCTCAAAATTTGAGCTTCCAATTTTTCCTAAAGAGCTCAAAATTCATCAATCTTTACAGCTTATTCGAAATTATCTAGAAATCAGAACACTTATTAATTTCTTCAAGATTTCAACATCAAACTGTGAGTATTTCTTCACAGCAGACCTAGATCATCAAGTAGATAGATCAAGCTTCACTTTGGTTGTTGAAGCTCTTCCTTTGAGAGAGAATAGGCAAAACCGATTTCCTCTTTCTAGCATCTATATATACTTGCTCTTGCATGGCTACTTTGTCTAATTAAGTGATACCCCATGCCATTAACCTTTGTCTTAAGCCTCTAACTATGCCATGTAGCCCACTAATTAGGTTGAATAAATGGTCTCTCTTAGCATATCAATGCCTAAAGTGGCATGACCTTCATACCCTTTAGTCTCTCGGCCAAGGATTCTCCTCATGACCCATGCTACTACCTTGCCATCACCTAATACTTCTAATCTTCCTCGCCCAAGGCTCACCTTCATCTCCTCGCCTAGGCCTTCTTTGCATCATCCTTGTCTCTTGACAAGCCTTCCATGACTTACCCACCAAGATCTTTGCCTAAAGCTTGCCAACACCGACCTTTTTTTAGCTTGCTACCAAGGCCTCCTACGCATCTTCTTCATACTTCAAAAATTCACTAAGTATTGGAAACTCCTATTTTAACCCGAGTGCTTCTTTTTCTATACTTAGAATATTTTCCCACTAAACTTTAGTTCCTTCCTTTTTAGAATTTGAACACTTAGAAAAGTTTCTTCTTTTATTACTTCACTTACTAACTTCAAATTCAATAAAATAAAAACTAATTTCCTAAGCATTCTTTAAAGCAATTAATAACAACATAGACTTTCATGCAATATCATTTAGGAAGCCAAATTTTGAGGTTTACCTTAAGGAGGCAAGCAAGGAACAAAGAACAACATTGATAGTCAACCTGAGAATAATTCAACTAATTTAACTTAAGTTACATGCTCTTGATCAAAATGTTATTATTTTGAATATCCTACCCCACTGGTTGAACAAAACAAATGTGGACATGTGATAATTAGCCTTAATTACTAATTTGTCAGGTTGGTTGAGAAAAGTAACAACCAATGTGATGGGAAGTGAAATGGGATGGAACAACTATGGCCATTGGACTCTTTCATTGGTTTCCTTAATAGCTAAAGTCACACTCACATATGCAAGGAGTTCTTTCTTACCTAAATGGTAAGATGGTTTTAAGTTTTCCTAGATAATTTAGCATCTCACTTTCATAGTAAGAGAAAGTATGAGTGATCATTTATTTAAGTCGGTTGATGCAAAGAATCAAATTCAATTTAGATAGGGGTGTTCAAAAAACCTAATGATCCGAAAAAATCGATCAACCCAATCCAATCCGTATGATTTGAATTGGGTTATCAATTCATTTGGGTTGGGTTGGATTAAGTTCAAATAAATGAAAATTTTATGGGTTTACCTAATATAACCCAAACCAACTTGAATCAACCCAAATCTATTATTAACTTTAAAATATTTTTTTTTATTACTTATAACACAATTATTTATACATATATTGATTTTAATTTTATTTGATTCCAATATTTTTTGTAGTTTATTCTTCAACTACTCTTAAAAATAGTTTCTTTACCTTTTAGAAAGAAAATTTTTATTATATAAATTGAAATTGAATTGCTAATCTTAATTCAATATATGAAAATAATTAAATTAGATTTTTACATATTTACGTTTTACTTCTTTTTAGAACAAAAATTTAAACATATGACCCGATTAACCCGAACCAACCCAACTCATATTTCATGGTTGAATTGGGTTGGGTTCATTTTTTAATAAGGGTTGTTTGGATATTGAAGAAATTTACAACCCGAACAATTGAGTTATGTCAAACTATATCAACTGATATATTGACAATATATCAATCAAATCATAGATTCAGCGGTAGTAAAAAGAATAGTTCCAAAAAACCCAAAGTTCAAGATAGATCTCGTGACGGATAGTGCAAAAATTAGTTTTTGAAATCAAGCACATTCGAAGACAAGATATAAAGGGAGATCGTACTCCTAAGTTGAGTTCTCAAAAGCTTGACCCAATGGATAGTTGAATCACAAACTCCAATTAGGAGTGGAGCTAATGTTATGGGTAATTTTTGACCGAATTTAATAGACATAAAATAGGGATAGAAGTAATAAGATGGACATAATAATAAGGTTTAGGCCAAAAATAGAGGGTTAGCTCGAGACAAGTCCAAATCATCATGTTTGGCCTTAACCCCCAACGAAATAGTTAATGTGACACGTCTCACACATTCTTGCTTCAAATATGGTTTGATATTGTACTTTTCTTCGCCACCTTAAATATTGTCTATCTCCCTCCCATTAGACCATTGTACATGCAATCTAACAGATTGTTAGTCCAAAGAAGTCCTATTTACTAATCTCAAACTTTTAAGGTTGGTTTCATTATCACAATTATTCCCTACTACATAAATTATTTATTAGGTCAAGAATCTTAAAGCAACCTCACTGTAATCTAGACAATTATTTAGACCCTAACTAACGGATGCAAACACTTTTCCCTTTTTTCTCTACTCACTTCCTTTTAGCTGAATGAACCAATAACTTATATCTTTAATGCTTCATTTGTATTGAATTGATCCCATATATAAGGAATAGAATTGGAACGACAAAAATAGATTAGCTGATCCAAGACTCTGAATTAATATAATAATTTAGACCCTATATTTTAAATTCCGTCAACAATTTAGTCTTTAAATTTTAATATATAATAATTTAGATCTTATACTTTAAAATTTGTAGTACTTTAGATTTAGTCACTAACATTAAAAAAAATGTTAAATTTAATAGATTTCATACTAAATCGATAGATTAATAAGAAACTAAATAAGTAATTATGACTAAATTGTTACATGATCGAAATTAACACTAAGATAGATTAATTAGAAACTAAATAAGTAATTACAACTAAATTGTTACATGATCGAAATTGACACTTCATTTGATGAAAATGTTCAAATGTTCACAATAAAAATTAAAATATTACAATATTAGAAAGACATAGGACTAAACCACTATAATCTAAAGTCAATGGACTAAGGGTCTCTTTGGATTGATTTGAAAACAAAAATATTTTTCAAAAAACTTATTTTTATTTAAACATTTTTGACAAAAATTGTTGAAAATATATTTCAAAAGCAATTTTGATTTGTTCCAAATAAAATTTAAATAAGATAAATTAGAAGTTTAGTTCTTAAAATTTTTAGGATTATTTAATTGTTGTACTTTGAAGATATTCCACCAATAGAATTTTTCAAGATTGTGTCTATACCATGAAATGTTTGAAGCAGTCCATCGCGTAAGCTTTAAATATACATCAAGTTTGCCACAAGCAAGAAATTGATAGTCGACGACTATGATCTATTAACCACGAATTTAAGCGTTCAAATGCCTATTGAAATTCTTTTTGAGGAGAGAAATTCAAAAGACAAAAAAATAATAATAATAATAAAAATAAGGCTTGTCTGTTAATCCTTTCATTTTTATTTATTTATTTATTTTTTTTTTTTTGAAAATTAAGTCTATTTTAATTTTCTTCTTATTTCTTCTAATGATTTGCATCTTCTTATCTACAATGGTTGAATTCTTAGCTAAATTTCAAAAGCAAAAACAGTTTTTAAAAACTACTCTTTTTAACTCTCAAAGTTTGGCTGACTTTTTAAATTATGGGTAAAAACTAGCTAACAAATGAAGAAATTAGAGGTAGAAGTAGTGTACGACTTAATTTTCAAAAATACAAAAAACCAAATAGTTGTAAAATGAAGCCTAAAAGTTCAAGAGAAAACTAAACCTTAGAAATGTAAGGACTAAACAAACTTATCTTTTATATTCTTTAATTACCATTTTTATCGTGTAAGTCGTTCATTCAACTCTTGGACTATACTTATCAAAGCAAACATAATTCAACTGACAAATGATCAAGGTCTAAATGTCAAATTCAACATAAATACTGATGTCTTAATTTTATGAAAATTTCAATGGAAAAATCAATAAAATATCGATATCGATGATTATTTCTGGAAAAATTATAAAAACAAACAACTCAAACAAATAAATTTAAATTAGTAATAAACATTTCATGATTTTTAAACAAGTTAATATATCTACTATTTATATTATTTTTACATTAGTTGCTAGTGTTTTTTATGTTTCATGAATTTTTCTACAATACAATAGAAATATCAACTCACTCACATTGGTATCAAACCCATAGAAATATGTAAATGTTAATAGAAACATCGACATGTCACTGAAAATTAATACTATGCATGTGATACGTGTTAATGACAATGAAGCCTATAGTTCAAATCTCTTATTGCCTGTCATACTTAAGGAAAACTTCTAGAACTAAATTTGTCATTTAACTCAATAAAAATCTTTTACTGTTAAAACTATGAACCTTTACTATCTGCATTCATACTCAACATTTCATCAACATTTCCACTGTATCTCAAACATATCAATGTCAAAAAAATTTATATGAATGCATATACATATACACTAGCATCCACATATTCCCACAAGCAAGATGCCCTTAAAGCCTTGATGTAGGTCCCACCCTAGTAAGTGCAACCAATGAAAATGGAAGTTGCCAAAAATATCAAAGTGACTTTGGAAAAATGAATAAGAAATTCAAAGGCACAGCTGAAAAGAAAAAGTCCACCAAAACCTATTTTGGATGGTCATATCAATGTTACCAAGAAATTGGAGAGGGTTCCCCAGACAGAAAGTGAGACTGCATATATCCTCACTCTTCTTCTACAACCAAAAGCATATCATTCTCCAGTTAAAGATGAAGCATTTTTCATTAATAAAAGAAACAAAAAGCCAAACCCTTTCATTATTGTACTTGAAATTCCTCATGTCAGACACCTGTCAATCTCTTATTTCCAGAAGGGCTAGTGCAGCAACTCCCACTGTGACAAGTATTAAAAAAAAGATATTATATGCAAAAGAGAGAGATGAGAGAGAAGCATTATAATTTATACACATGCAAGAATGCAAAAAAGAATGATCCAGTGCAATTGATCAGATAAATTTTAGAGGAACAAAATTCCAAAAGATATCAAGTGTAAATGATTTAGCTTTGTTCTTTTCTAATCAAAGAAAAGAAAAGAAAAGAAAAGAAAAAAAGTTCTCACAATATTACAACAGCTGATTTGATTTTGAATGGTATTTCTGGAACTAAAATAGAGGAAAGCATCCTAAATGAATAATTGCATATCATATGGAGCAATTATTTAGGAGCAAGAAAGAGCTCCCACAGCACCACCTTGTACAAAAAAATGCATAAAGATCTAAGCTGATTAACATATTAAATTAAGAGCACAGATGGAAACGAGAGCCACTATTGAATAAAGCAAATAAAATGCTATCTACACAGTGGCCAATACATGGATATACAACCTTAAGAAAGAGAGTGCTGATTCGCTCAAAAGAAATCTATAACACTAGATTTGAATTGCCTATTTGTCTCTGCAATCTAATAGAATATGTAAAGCAAAAAAAAAAACCATCAATGCATCCTATGATTCTCAAGCCTGTACCTAATTGGATAATCACTATAACGCACAAAGATTTAAGTATCAATTCTCCAATTCACAGCACCAATCAGATATAAACTAGTGAGATCAGTACTAATTTTTTTAAGCTCTGCAAATCTCCATCCATGTGATTATTGGTGTAAAGTGCCCAACAAAGACTAATTACGTGTCATAATTTGCAACAAAGGAAGACTTTGGTATTTAACTAATATAAAAAAAAAAATAGACAGTACAGCACATGCAGTCACAGCCATAAGATATTTTGCCACAGAGCTATTATGAAATTCCTCCATTGCTATTAGCTGAAGATAGTTTATTCTAAAGGTTGCCTGTTGGCTAACCTTTAAGATGTTCTCTCTTCCCCTCCGTACGTTCACCAAGAAGCCAACTGAATTGATACATACCTGCAGCAAAACGCAAATTTTCCACCCATATCTGGATGTGCGCAGACAGGAGAAATGTGTGTTTGTATGTGTGTAAACTGTATGTATCTCATGTATGAAAGGTGTATATTCATGCTCATATTATGCACATATTTGTATGTGCAATGATGAATCGATAAATTTGCATATAAAATGACTTTTATGCGTATGAAACTATTATGTACATACTATATATGACAATCATTAAACATGGCCATACGATTGCTCTTCCTGGTAGCAACACCAGTAGCTCTGATCCTGAAGAGATGACAGAGTACATATAGCTGCGTCAATAAGAAAGTTTCCTGAGCTTTTTTTTGTGGGGTAACTTTACAATATCCAATATATACATATAGTAGTTTCAAACCTAATTCTTGTTTGATGCTTTTACTTGTACCTAACCACCCAATTTATGTACGTTCAAGTCAGGAAAAAGGGGAAAGGCAATTAACCAACAAAAACTGAAATATATTGATGGAGCTCTTACTTCAATAAGGAAGAGAGAACAAACATGTTTTAAAGGATCCTTACAAGAGAAAGGAATATGAACCAAAAGTATAAACGTGGGCCGTAAATGAAGCATTTAAGAACTGGGTCTGGGTCAATTTAGTGCTAAGGAACCACATATAACTAGACCCTCAAAAATTTCAGGTAAGTAGAGAAAAGTTGGATCTCATTTTTGTCCCAAGTATGGCTGTCATCATCGATGAATTTCTCGATAAGACTTAAGAGATTCCACTGTCCCAGGTACAAAGCCACAAAACCAATAAACAATTGGAGCAACCATGGATCCAGTCCAAACAAAAGCAAGAAATTCTCTACAATTTTGGTCAGACAGAATTCAAAAAATGCACCTATTGAGTATACCTCGAGCAATCTCCATATCTAGTTGATTCACTTTTGTTGGCATCATTTGCCATATCAGCTTCCTTAGCTACCCTGGAAGGCAACATCACCAGACATCTTAGTGTGTTCATCTTCCTGGGTTACTACATCTACCTTCCTAGCTTCCAAAGTGTCTTCCACTTGATTAACTACAGTTTCCTGGTTAATATGAGATATTGCTTCTTCAGTTTTTACCTCAGTCTCCTTCGTCATTGCCCGATTCGATTCTGTATCAATCTGGAGGAGCTCCAAAGGTGTTGCTGCTGGATCCAATTCCCGACAACCCTTGGGAGCATTTTGGGCTTCTTCTCCCGTAAGTAAGTAATTGGGAACCTGATGGGAGAAGCGAAACATCTCTTCTTTAGGGATCTTCCTCACTTCTTTTGGGTCCATGTGTGTACGGAATACTGTCCTGAAACCAGCAACCTTAACAAGAGGAGCAACAGATACGCCTTCTTCATTAAAATCATTAAGCACTTCTACCATATCATACTTGTGTATCATTTCTTCTGAAGTACCTTTATTCCAATCCGCAGACCAGTTTCTATAAAGAGCCCAGACTTCACCCTTCTGAGGAAATATCCGAATCACACCTCGTAAACCTTTTACCCAGCAAACCTTATGCGAGAAAGAGTTCAATGATCTTGTGACTTCATGTCTTCCTATTCTGAAATCCCCACAGGTTTTTGTGAACCCCGAACCTATCCAGTCCATTGGGCCAATCTCAGTGTTGCTTCTTGAATTGAGCCAACTGATACGCATTCTGAATGGTCTTAGGGATATCACCTTGTGAATTCGAGCATAGAAACGAGGCATTCCATCATCATCATCATAACAAGCCCAAACTTGATCATCCCCAAATGAACTTTCGGCTCGGTCCAAGTCAAAATTATGAAAATCAGGATCCGGAACATTAATTGAGATAGGATCATTCTCATTGTCTGTACTTTTACCAGCTAAAGAGTCTGACTCAGGCTTCCTCTCATGCCCTCCTTTACCATTTGCAGAAGATTTACCATTAATTTTTATATCATGAGTCCCATCATTCACCACACTCTTTTTCTTCTTTGACTGTTTATTCAAAGTTGACTTTTCAGCCAATGATCTCCATTCTTTAAGTTTCTTACGTATTTCAGCTCGAGCTTTGTCCATTAGCATGTTCCGAATTTCAAAGATTGACAACTCTCTCTGGCTATTGTTCCTGTTAAATACACCATACAAACTATGTAACTTTTGAGTATCAGGGTAACTCTTCCTTAATTCGGTTAAACCAACACCAGCTGATCCATCTCCTCTGGCCACTTGATTTGCCACGTGGACCCCATAGTTGTTAATTCCATCCGTTTTTTTCTTTTTTAAAGAGGGCAAATGACTCCTCTCCACTTCAATCGATGGCTGTGTTTCATCACGATCTCTCTTCACTTTCTCACTTGCTTGTTGAACCAAATTTGCAGCTTGCGCGGAAGCTGACGAAAAGTTGCTACCCACACCAGTTGTCCTGGAAGAAGGACCCCACTGGAAGTTTGTGTTATCAACTGAATTAACACCCACAGAATGCCCAGTATCAGGATTTTTAACATTTCTGCCAGTATTATAGACATTGCCACTAACAGGATGCTGTCTAGAATTTTGATGCTGCTGCTGAGAAGACCAACTAGGTGACTTGAATACATTTGGGGGTGGAGCCTTCTCTACAGCTAAAAAAGCTTCATGACAATTAGGACAAAGGAGAGTGTGATTTAGATATACTCTAAGGTACTCGTAATGTGTCTTGCATCGATTGCAAAGAGTCCAAAAGGTATCTGGTTTTCTAAGAGAAGGCTGAAATGGGGTAGTAGCCCCTACCTGGACCTTAGTTTGAACGTTCCTTGCATTTGGAGCAACATTCTTAAAATTTTGAAAGCCATTTGCACTTGGCGGCGCTGAAGTACTATGAGAGTGGGTAGGTGTTTTCTGTCGACCTCCTTTCGGGTCCCTCTTCTGATTATAAGCCAACCTCTTTGCCTTGTCGGATAACAAACTCCACGCCTCTGAAACCAATTTAAATGCACCCTCTGCACCAAGTGACTTGTTTTTATCAGGATGAAGGACAAGAGCCAGTTTTCTATATTGTCTCCTAATAGTCTCATCATCGGCCAAGTGGTTCACACCGAGTATCCCATACCAATCCATTTCCCCATTTATCTTATTATCTGCAGAGATATACACTTCGAGAGTCGTCATCATTTGAGAGAGACCATCAAGCCCAGGGTACAAATTTTGAGCCTTCAAAACAAACTTCTTTGCAGCAGAATAATTTCTCTCTGTAAATTTCCTCTCAGCAATTTCTTTTGCTCTAGCTGCCTCATCTTTGTTGCACTCCATAATTCCCTAAGAATCTGACTCTTGAGAACCACGTCCAACTATAAACTTTAATTCAATCAATAATATCAGGTTCTACAGCTCAAGAAAATTTTGCTCTCGATAGGAAGTGCTATAGAAGTTAAGATACCTGATACAAAATCAAATTAAAAGTTATAAATAAACCGGCCTGCAAGGGTAAGCAGTACAATGGATCTTATCTGTGGGGTTAAGTTAAGAAGAGGGAATTGCTAAAGAAACTTAGAGATAGATCAACTACAATTGTTCGTTAGTGTATATATCAACATTAATCATGATGCACGTACTGAATAAAATACAACTAGATGTCGTGCAAATTCAAGAATTCGTCTTTTTATTCATCATGAGTGCCTTAATTTCTTTACTCCAGACTACATTTAGTAATAAAACCAACCAATCTAGTATAATATAATTTAACTATTTAAAGGATAGAGTAGAGTGTAAGAGTTTTCTAGATTTGAATGGAATATAATATTTTTGTATTCCGATTATTCCATTATAATATACATAGCCTTCTTACATAGGAGATAGGCTCATTACATAAAAGGAAAGAATTATAATGAGAATAGAATAAAATCATAGCTAATTTTACCACTAGTTATCTTATTTAAAACCAACATTCCCCTCAAGCTAGTTTAAATATATCTTCCATTGCCAGCTTGGATGTCATTCTATTGAACTGTACTTTTGGTAGCCCTTTAGTCAACACATCTACATAGCAGCAATTTGTTCCGTACTAGGTTGGTTTTCCAAAAATGACACACCCATACTCACATAAAGTTGTTCTAATTTAACAATTCAATTGAAGTGTGTGCAAGCTAGGATAGACACCCATGAAATCAAAAAATAAGAACAACAATAATAATAACTAAAAAAAACTATTTTCATTAGAGAAAACCCACAAACCAGCATTGATTATTTCTCCCCCAACAGTAAAATTCTCAATAAATGTAAATAAATCCTGAGAATTAATAAATAGTATGTGGTAGATCTTTACGCATGTTAAAGAAATGATATTATATTCATGTATTTAAGTTTAACAAAGTCAGAAGGACGTCACTCCTGATTTCTCATAAAACAAAAAATTATAACCACATAATTTTATAATTTTATAAACACAGCTTTCTCCTCATTATCAGCTACCTCTTGGCCGCAATGGCATTCAACTCAAGTGGATACCATTATATTCTCTCTCGCACACTCCCTCTGCCCCTTCCTACCTTTCTCTCAATCAACAAGGCAAAAAATAAATATGTAACAAGGAAAAACTTACATGACATCAACTTGGGCACCCATCAAGGAGGTGAGAGAAAATGAGGAAAGTGTGTTTAGAAAAATAATCACTTTCAGAAGCTTAAATTTTAGCCTTTATAACCATGTTGTCTCCTAAATAGAAATCACATATTAGAGCCTAAAAGAAAATTGCAGTAAGAAATATATGCAATACTTCACCACCCTCTCTCTTACTCCTATGACTAAAAATCCTCATCAACAAGCACAAACTGAGAAACAAGAAACTCATGCAACGTTTTCACCATCCTCCAAATCAGCATCTCCCCCCACCCAACTCACTAAGAAATCCCACCACAAGACTCACATCTATAAGATGATCTGTGTGTTCATCACCACCATCCAAATGGCTCCATCCAAGATAAGTTTGCATTTCAAAACCTTCAGTTCTTTATTGACAATATCAAAGTTCAATTTTTTTTTTTTTTAAATCACATAACCAACAGTCTAATACTATTCCTCTGCAGTTTCACTACAAAATGAGTGCCCAATCCCAAAAGTACACTCAACATATCCTCCATGTGTGTTGCAATACCAAATAAAAAGATAATAGTGAAAAACCAAGAGCCCAAGGTCACCTAACACTCTA
The DNA here is from genome assembly GCF_009727055.1 of Benincasa hispida. Lineage (NCBI taxonomy): Eukaryota > Viridiplantae > Streptophyta > Magnoliopsida > Cucurbitales > Cucurbitaceae > Benincasa > Benincasa hispida. The sequence continues at coordinate 19,086,745 of NC_052360.1, forward strand.
ATCAAATTCTAACCAAATTAGAGAATTAATGCTTCCAACATGCACAACAATTAAATGCTAGTTTCCTCCATCTACCATCTAAATCCATAACATAAAATAGTGTAAAACTAATTTCTTGAACACGATCTTGGAGAACTTTTGAAGAACTCTGTTATTACTCCTAGAACTAATGCCTCTTAAAACCTAGGGACCCCTATTTAAAGGCTACAAACCAACCTTTGAGAGATTTAAAAAGAATAACTAAAAACAACTAACCAACCAAAAAACTTAAAAAGTGACCAGCTGTAAAAACAGAGTTACAAAAAACAGAGGAAAAAAACAGAGCATACTACTTTGTCTTATACCGACCCGAGAGAAAACAGAACTAGAAAAGGACTTAATCCTCAGCTTATTACATCATAGAAGATTAGAAAATCTCAATAATATACTCGCATGATCTCCAAAGCAAATACTTTTACTTCATCCACACACAATTTCACTAGATTACCAAGTCCAAGGACCTGTTTTTGTCAAGTTGTTGGTTTAATTGCAACTTGGATACCGTTTCTTATTGTCCCTCCTAATATTGTCATATAGTTACTAATTCTAAGTAGTTCTTTTAAACACCACAAGATTTTGAAGCACGGTGAGAAACTACGACATTATTTAGCTCAAATATTGCACTTGAGAGCACCATTAGAGATCCTCCAATTGCCAAATAATGTAGATCAGGGTTCTTCAAATCAAATTATCAATATATTATTCAATTTATTTTCTTATTAGGCTATTACTCACAACAAAAAGCCAAAATATATTGTTCAATTTATTTTTCTCAGATTTAGGGATAGGAATTCTAGACCTTTGATCTCGAGGAAAGAAGAAGATGCCTTAACTGGTGAATTATGCTCTTGTTGGTAAAAAAAAGGACAACAAATTTGGTAATTGATCAGACTCATTTTATTATGAAGAAAGATAATACGCTCTTATTTACCTCAAGACTATTTCTTTCTAGAGCTAATAAATTGTGCACCATTTGTTTGATCAGTGCCCCTTTAGCCTGAAATGTTTTGAACAGATTATTTTACGTAATTTTAAATAAGATGATTTTTTCCGTCCACAGCTGAAAACTTAAATAAGCAAATTATTTGCAGGTAGAATGTTAAAACCAAAGAATAGATCCATGGGATATATCAATATGTGATCAAAGCGGAACGAAGGGATCTTCAAAGACACAGTAGAAACTGAGAAGAGACTTATAGCATGGCCAAACTCATAGCTTATTTTTTCCGTGCACAGCTGAAAACTTAAATGAGCAAATGATTTGCAGGCAGAGTGTTGAAACCAAAGAATAGATCCATGGGATGTGTGGTCAAAGAGGAACGAAGGGATATTCCAAGACACTGTAGAAACTGTAAAAAGACTTATAACATGGCCGAAATCATAGCTTCTATTTCAGGCACTATCCAAATCTTCTTTAAATCACAGCTCTTTTTCTTTTCTTTCATTTTTTTTTTTTTTTCCTTTTAACATCAATTGGACAAATTCCTTTACAAGATCTTGGGATTTTTGGAGCATTTCCTCTATTTCAAGTATTCGATGTCTAAATCTTCAAATAAATTGCAACCCATAAAACATCGTAATGGCTAATCAGACTGCCTATACAATTTACATACATGCAACCAATATCAGAGTCTCAGCGCATGTGGATAGACGCATAAAATTATTCATATAAATGAACTTCTTTTCAGAGTCCCGTTGTTCTCAAACACCTTTAAACTCTTCAAAGTAAAACTACCCGTCGAGCCCATCACACATTACATCAATAGTTATAAATGCCCAATTAACAATATATTTTACAAATTTAAACCCACATTCTCCTCAAAATTCCATCGGAAAACCAGATACGAAATTATCACGATTCCGTACTGACAGCCACTGAACAATAAGGGATAGTTAATTTTATTTCAAAAAGGAAAAAAAAAAAAAAAAACAAATAATCGGAACAACAAGCAGCTAAAGACTGATCTAAGAACAAGGAATTGGAAGTGGAGGTTAACGGTCAAATTTCCGTAGAAGCATTTGAATTGAAGCAATCCAGTAGTGAAAATGAAACCCTAGAAAAACCGAAATTGAAGGAACAAATTTATGCAGAAAACGAAGGTCCATCCGAATCAATAAATTTGAATATCGTAGAAAGAATTTTTACCTAATACGAAAAAAATAGAAGGGCTCCGTGTTTGAAGTGATTTGAATCTGAGAAGACCATCACCATGTACAGTGACCCATTTGTCAAAACCCCCTGAGAGCTTCAGAGATTTTCCAAATGCCCCAAAAAAAACTGAAATTTTGGGGGAGACAAAAAATTAGCAAGTATGGGTTTGGTTAATATTTAACCTTTCTCTCTCCTTTTTTTTTTTTTTTTTTTTTTTGAGATTTAACCATAATGCACTTTTTTTATGGGAGAACCAAAAAAAAAAATTGCTTAACTAGAGTTAACTTTTAACTCTAGTATATGGTTTGTAATATGCTAAATATGGTTAATCATTTATAATGTATTTTCTTCCATATCAAAGTGAGAGGAGGAAAAGGTAAAATAAATTTTATTAATAAAATTTTTAAGTAGAAAATTATGCTTTATTTTTCATTTTTATATGTATTAGAGAATCATGGAAACAATTTTTTGTGATAATTATAAATGCCAAATCCTATGTGTAATACATGCTTTTGATTTTTGTTTTTTTTTCCCCTTTTTCCTTTTTAACTTTTACTTTTACTTTTAACTTTTAGGATTAAAACATGAATGCCATTATGTATGTAGACCTAATAAATGTAGAAGCATACATAGACCTAATAAAAAAACCCCACTTCAATTTTATGTTTGAGGTAAATTTGTTGAGTTGAGAAATGGAGCTTTGGAAGTTAGATCATCTTGTTCACTTTAGAAAATAATGCTTTAAAATTAACAAAAACAGAACAAGAAAACCATCTTTAAACTTAATCTTACCAAACAAATATTATGCAAGTATAATATTATCTACGGTGGGTGACTTTGCTTTTAGATTCAATTAAAACTTCTCGTTCCAATGAGGATGATTGTTCTCGCTTATCTATTTATGGTTGTTTTTAAGAACCCGTGATATATTGTGCCCTCATAAAGTCAATGTAGGACTTGGTTGTTCTCGCTTATATACCTATGATCTTTTCCTCACCTAGTCAATTTGAGACCTTAACTGCATTCTCGACAATCTCTTGACTCAATATGTCAGATAGCTAAAGAAAGAATTGAGTAATTTTCCTAGCATGCCCTAACTCCTAAGAACATGTTGAATGGAGACATGTAGAGCTTTAGGTAATCAAATAAGAAGGTAGAATGAACTATAAAAGAATTTTGGACAAGATAAGCTTTTGGCTTCAATCCCTAATTTTGAGTTAAATATGTGAATTGTTTATAGCACAACAATAATTAAGCACATACAAAGGGATTTTATTTATTTATTTATTTATTTATTATCACTACATTAATGACACACGTTTGTGTCATTAAGAAAAGTACATATAACGTTTGAATTCTACATTTATTGTTGAATTAGGAGCATTAAACGAAGCACATGATTGTTTGGTTGAGACATTATAATGCATACAAAATTCAAACCAAATATAGAAAGGTATAAGGAAGGGAAAAGAATAAGCATATATCATGCTTCATTATGACTTGGAAACTTATCTATTCTCACTTAATTAAACAATAAAACTTCCAAATTATAGAATTACACAAGCTTCAAAGTCGTTTATTCAGAAATAAAACTCAAAGTATCTGTTTGATGACACTTTCAGGTCTAGTTTAAACAAGTTATAATCAATGTATAAGGAAAATCCTTGCTTATACATGTGCATTTAATAGATAAGATATCTCATAAATATATGAGTCACTATAAACAACCTTTGATTTTGGAAGTTGTAATATTCTGAAAATAAAAAAGAAAATTGGAAGCTGGTGAGGATAAATAGTTGCTTATATTGTTTGTCAATGTTGCCTTGGAAGAAAGTAACTCGATTTTGATTCCAAGCAGCGTCCTTCAACTGCACAAAATACAATGTTGGCAACAGCCACACGAAACTAAAAAATAAAAAATAAAAATCTCCATGGAAGAAAGCAACCCGATTATGCCTGTCTCAGCCTTGTCCTTCGGTTAGTTCACAAAAACACTGCACCCAAATAATACTTTATGCAATACAATGAGCTTTTGGCCAAAAAGAAAGAACCTTCTTACATATGCTTGTTTTCACATAGCTTTCCAAGTATCAGACACAAATTACACACTTCCTTTGTTTTTCGTTTTTTTTTTCTTTTAGTGCAACTAAAATAGAGAGAGAAGATGATGTCTTTGGGCACCACTGCTCTGCTTCTCCATAGATATTGATATATGATGTGCTAGACATATAAAAGGCAAAATGTGTGGATGTTTGTCTAATGTTGTAATGCATTGAGTCCAAGATTAGAATTAGGATCTGAAATTTGCGGCACATAGCCCCTACATTTTCATACATCTCTCTAGGTCACCATACTTGTCACAAACAGCTTTTGAGAGTGATGACTGTCCCCATATACCAGCAGAGATCCTCTCGTTTGCCTTGGTTCATCCCCAAATCACATCATGTTAGAGAGGTTCTCTCTGGCTTAGGATTCAAAATATGGGCGTTGACTAGTTAGAGGGCATAACAGACAGTATCAAATCAAAGAGGAATGGATTTTGAAGCAAATTCTGATTCTTGGGCTTGGTGTTACAGACGCAGATTAGAGACGACAAGAATTGTGCAAAGTAATTGACAATTATCTGGTGTATATTTAGTTTGTGCAATTGTGAAGTGTAAAAATTGGTGAATAGCCTACAACCCCAGAGATTATATAAGCTCATAAGATTAACAAATTCATAATATATGATAAATAAGCCCACATATCGTACAGAGGCTTGACCTCCCCACCGTATGCTTACCACAGAGCCACCCTGTAATCCGAACACCCTCTTAACGTCTATCTAATTAATTCAAAATGTTGTGAAGAAATGAAAGTTACACGAGATCCCACGGCCATCAATCACACAGGCAGCTCAACATGCAGCATGCACCACCAAGTACTACAATTACAATGATCAATTTTCAGTCTACGACAAACATATCAAAAATCCTATACTGTATGCCACTTACTGCCAATAAAGGCCATCACAAAAAATAATGTAATATCACATCTTTTTTCCCCCATATATTTCTAAGTAGAAGAAGCCAGATTGAGACAGATAAAAATTTAAGGCACATGACAGTAAGTGGAAGGTATGAGGTGATTGCAGTAGCTGAAGGCCCTTTTCTGTAGGAGTAGGGTAAAGGAAAGGAAGTACTAAAGGTGGAGCCAATTGAGATCCCCCGCTTTGAATTCTTGTGCAATGCACTTTCTTTTTGCCATATATTGATACTTCACATATCACCAAAGTAAGCAGCTAAGCAAACTTTTGAGGAATGGAGATTTATTGCCAATTGCAATGAGAAGGGGTGAATAAGGACTATTTTTGCTTTTCTTTTTTGGTTCCACAAGACCAGGCCAAGAAACTTTTAGTTCTCTTATCATCGATGAATTAAGATGCCTCATCTGATATCAATAAAATGACAAAGTTCCTAGGATAGAACTACAACTAGGACCTCATATGGTCAAAAACATGGTGACCAGAAAAACCGAATAATGCAAAGGGACAAAGAAAATCCTCAAGAAATTGTTCATTTCAGAATAAACACACAACAGAATCAATAGTCTTGTCAATGGCATTAAATAATTATTCTCAATTTTTCTATAAAAACAGGATTTTCCTTTTCAATATGGAGAAGCCAATTCAATAAACGAAACTTCTAAAGCAATTTTTGGTTGATTTATAATCATAAGAGCCCAAAGAACCTTCACTTATTCTTAAAAGACACCTTTCCTTTCGAAAGGGAATGAGCGGCTTATTTTAAATCCAAACAACAGTTCATGTTCCCAATTAGCAGACAAGATGAATTAAAATCAGAAAAAAAAATGTCAAAGTTAAATCAACAACAGAAATACTCATCGAAGAATATTGCCACGTACTTTTTTGTCTAGTAGGGAAAGGAAAACTACAGCACAAAGCAAGTAAAAGATGCTCCACTTCACTTTTCCAGTCACACCATAACACTTTCCTGCAATCCTTCAATAATGGCCTGACATGGGAAACCTTTGCCTTGATATGAAAGAAAACTTGTTCATAATCTAAATCCACATGGAAACAATTAACCTATATGAGCATATTGTCTCCTAATTACATCATAAGAAGACAGCCAAGTAATTTTGCAGATAAATCAATAAAACCACGCGACCAATCAAAGCTAAAATCGCCAACTTTCTTCATCCATAGGAGTGAAAGTCGATTAACGGCACAGGAGAAAGCTCGCATAAATTTTTGCATCCACCACAAGAACATTCAACCCGATCCAATCAAATTCACCATGTCATCCAGAGAAAACTTCTCCAGAAACGACTAAAATGAATGAAATTATGGAATAGATGACGAATCTTCTCGATTGTGAGGCATTGAACAGAGAAAATACCTTGCCGCCGAACGAGATCGAAGAAACATACGCCGAATGGAAGTTGCCTGTTCGTATCAATGGCGTGAAACTCCGTGAGAGTATCTGATTGGGCCTTATATCCATAAAATCACTTTCCAAAAGTTATTGGGGTTTTCACATCAAATTCTGACTGAAGTTAATAAAACCAACTCGCCTTTCTTCTCTATCGCTTCCTTTCTTCAACAGATTGCTTTCACTCTCGCTATCACTTCCTTTCTCTTATTTTCTTGTTGTCTCACTCTCGCATTCTCGTTCTTTGTGAAAAAAAAAAAAGTTGGAAAAGGGTAAATCTGTAACTTTATTCATTCATCACATAAAGGATGAGATCATGTTATTAGAGACATAAAGGATGTTCAAATAACTCGACAACCAAAATAATCTAAACTACCCAACTCAAAATGTAAGGATTGGGTTGGGTTAATTTTGTTATTGGGTTGGGTTAGATTGAATTTTTCTATTTTTATTAGGTTGGGTTGGGTTGTGGGTTGGCTAAAAAAAATTGTGTTGACACAACCCAACCCGAATTTTGTATATATATATATATATATATTCCTCTTTGTTTAAAGTTTAATTTCTTTGTATTGATTAATTTTTAAATTTTTAATATTTTTCTTTTAAAATTATTATGATATTTGTCTTTGTTTAAAGTTTACAATAAATATCATAGATATTTGGTATTTAGCATCTTAATTTTATGAGATTTTAGTTATTAGTAATGTGATATATAAATTTATATATTTTTCATTAAAAAAAAAAAATTATAACCCGACAACCCTACCCAACCCGAATTTTAAGAGTTGGGTTGGGTTGAGTTGGAAACTTTATTTGGGTCATTTGGGTTGCCAATCAAACCAATCCAGATTTTCGGGTTGGTCCAAAAAATACCCTCAACCCAATACATGTATACCCCTAATTCTTCGTTTTGAGCCTCTAAAATAGGTCAATCATGCAATTTACTCAGGTTATTAGCTAATGAAACCATTTTTCTCAAGTGAGTGTGTTTGTTAGAATGTATCTCAAAATCAATTTATTTATAATTTTAATAATGTAGCATTGATTTTGAAAAATATAACTAAAAGTAATTACAAAATAAATCAGATTGTAAATGAGAGAAGTAGTTGTAAGCTTTGTTTAAAAAAAAATAAAATTATTATCAAACGGGATTTTTATGGTTATTTATGTGTTTTTTTTTTTAGTGTATGGAGGGTGGTTGGGGTGGCATTTTGTTAATTGATGTGTATTATGATTAGTGGTATTGAGAGACAATTTACTTTCAAGCTTTTTTTTTTCTCCTCCTTGATGGTTGACCAATACTATAGTTAATAGTTTATTGATACTAAAGGGCTTTTGGAAACAATGAGAAGCTTGATGGGTTGTTCTTACTTGAGGATGCAAAGATTATTTAATGCATCTCTTTGTGGTGTATTTTTTTTTTTTTTTTTTTTTTTGACATTACGGTAGAAATGGTGTATTTTAAATTAAAAGTAGGTATAAATTGGTGTAACTAAAGCAGCAAACGAAATCTACCACTAAAATCTTTGAGATACTTTTTTATGTTAGGAGTACAAACACAGTTTCACGGTTGGTTAGGGAATGAAGTGACAATCATGGATATATATATAAGTAAGGACAATTATCTCCATTAGCATGAGATCTTTTGGATGATTCTAAAAAATAAAATGACGAGGATTTATTCTCAAAGGTAATATCATACCATTATGAAGATAGATGGAGGTCATGTTGTCCTTATTGATTGGTATCAGAGCCATGGTTTGAACCTAAATTGTGTGGGATGAGATCCTCTATAGTTTTGAACAGAAGTGAGAGTCTTGTAGATGAATCCCCATATCGGACAAAAGTCTTGGAGTGGTAAGCAAGTAATAACTCTATCAAACTCACTAGTAGAGGTGGATGAATCCCCAGATCGGGCAAAAGTGCTTGGATAGGTAGTCAACATCAAGTGTAGTTTGCAAAAATGATTTGTGGTTGTGTTTTATTTGGTTTTACAAACAGGTCTTAGCTCTCATGGACGATCGAGCGTAGAAGAATAAGGGAATACTCAAGGTATGGTACTTTGTTCGAGGGAGAAATTGTTAGGAGCTGGCAAACAAAGTCCTATACTAGTTAGGAAAGAAAGTGATCGTGAATATATAGGAGAGCAAGTAATAAGGACAATTATCTTTATTGGTATGAGGCTTTTTTTAGATGATTCCAAAAGTAAAGTGATGAGAATTCGGACAAACTATTCCAACAAATTGTCATGGAGAACAATAACAAGCCTGCTTGTAAACAAGATCCAAACTATGTCATTCTAAAGGAAGATACATCTAGCTAACATGGTTACCAAGCTCAAAGCTAATTGATTTATGAGATGAAAACCCTACAATTTGTAAATTAAGAACCCTTTGATGAACCCCTAATAATAAATTTCAAAAAATCAATTAATGTCAATTCAAAGGGAAGAATTAGAATTGGATTACCTATTGATCCAGGACTGAGAGATAAGGAGAACTAGTTCCTTACTCTAAGTCCGAACACTTCACAAGTAAGATGATCAGACTTACCTAATGTTCTTGGCATGCAACCTTGAATTCAAAAATTGCAAAAGAATGGTGATGAAGCTCCATCATCCACCAGAGAATTTTCATTCAAAGAAAACCCTAAAAACTCAAATATCAAAACTCCTCCTACAACCTGATGGCCAGACTTTATATAGCCTCCCAAACCCTAATGTATTCCACATCATAGATTTAATAAAATGATAAAATTATCCTTATTTATCATGTTTAGAAAGGATAAAATTGAAAATAATAAAATTAGACTTAAATTAATAAAGAAAATATTAATAATAATTTTGAGCCATAGACGGTTTATATCAATTTATGTTATTGTGATGTTCCTTCTTTGTTTTACAAGGACATGCAAGTGTTCTAGCTCGACGAAGTTTACATTTTTGTCCTTATTGCTTCAGCTATATGGCATAGGCGATAATTCTCTATGGCAAAGAGTAAATTGCACATTTAGAAGTGAATTTAAAATTATTAGAATTAATAAGTAATCAGATTTAAAATCACTTTGAAATATGTCTTTAATCATTCAAAATTAATTTTCTTTAATAATAAACTATTATGTCTCTCTACCGATGAACATATATAGCTAACATTATTTATGAATCATGTAAATTTCTGTGATAATTTTTGTACTGTTTTATCTTTTCTCTGTTTCTTTTAATACTTAGGCAGATTTTGTTCTCTTTCGTGGTTGGAAGCCTCTCTATGCATGCTTACAAACAGAATGTTAGGGAATTATAATATGAAATATCTTAAATCTAAATTTATCAACGGAATTCAAATAATATATATCCCTAAATTACAAAAGGTAAAATTGTGTTTTTCTCAACCAAAAAATGGTTTTTATCAAATTGTTGGATGTATAATCTTCACATTGACCAATTTTTTTTTTTCATAAAGCATAAGTTTAATTCTTTATCTCTCTACATTTATAATAGGGGAAAATACCATTAGTATTTAAGTTATGAGTTCGATTTTTATTGAGTCTCTAAGTTTCAAATGTGACAATTTGATTTTTAAGATTTAGTTATATTTTAGTTTGATCTTTAGGTTTCAATATTTACACTTTTAACCTCGATTTCTCACTAAATATTCACTTTTAGTGTTGGTCATTAATGTTTAACTTAAATTAATTATGAAGAAAAAATTTAATAGTGATAAAAAATAGTGAAACTTGATTAATTATAATCTTTTAAATTATATTATAAACATTACCACTAAGTATTTAGTGAAAAATCAAGGTTAAAAGTCTAAATTTTGAACCTAGCGATCAAATTTAAACAAAACTCAAATTTCAAAGGTAAAATGTAACATTTTGAAATTGAAGAACTGAATTGAAACTAAACTTAAAATTTAAAGAACTAAATGTACAATATTTGAAACTTATGAACCAAATATAAATTATACCCAAAACTTCTTGAAATTAATTTAACGGTATTTAATAGGTCATGACTTTTTAATTTTGTATCTATAAATTTTTTTGGTACAATAACCCTAAAAGTTAGACGAACCTCTAACCTCTATAAAGGAAGGTCAATTACACGTGTGTGAAGTTCACTTTGACATGTCTATAAATATTTGACAATTTAAATTTTTAAATAATTATATATATATCAAACACACAATGATCATCTTAAAAAATGATTTAATAAGCCGAAAAAGAAAGGCCGATGGAGGCTTACAAAATAGTCAACTATGGTTAGGTAAACTGTAGATCAAATTATAACATTTCAACATTATAATAAACACATGTTGTGATTTTTTTATCAATTAAATAAATAAACACTTTATTGATGTATTCAAGAAGTTGACAACATTCTTAATTAAAACAAACTTTCGATTTAGGGAACGGTAAACGAAAAGGTCGCGTTTGGTTTGAATAGTGAAAGAAATATTTTTCATTTATTTTAAATAATAAATATTTAATACGATTTTACAAAATCAACGAAGAAATAGTAAATAGGGTTGTATAGTTTTGTTAATTTACAACGTATATAAAAAACAATCGAATTGAGTATATATAGTCTTGAAATTAAAGAACTAATTCTCTCACCCCATGTAGGAAGAAAATCACAAATTGCTAAAAAAATCAATTTTGACCTAGTTGAAAAACATAAATTGTACGATGAAATATAAAATTTGAATAATTATACAATTCATTAAGTTTAAATTATAAATATTGGACATTAAATTTTAGTATAAGGAATGAGAGATTGAAATGAAAAATAATAATAATAATAAAAGATTCATTAATTAAATGAAAATACATATAGATATGAAACTAGACGAAAAGTTATATATTAACTTATATAAAAATATAGTATAATAAGATATCTTATTTAAGGACAGTTTGGTTTAAGGTTTTAAAGATGTTCAGGAATTAAGTATGGAATAAAAAATCTGGGAATCAAGTATGATTGTGTTTGGTTGTACATGGGAATGCTATTAAAATTTTATGGTAACAAATTAATTTTGTATTTTATCTATAAAATTAATCATGAACATTTCTATAAATTTTGATAAATTAATTAATAAACAATAAACTTAATTCAAAGTTTTAAGTAAAATTAATTATTTAACTATTAAATAATAATAATAATAAAATTATTAATTACAAATATTTGTAAAATGAGTAATTTATAATTGAAGTTTGATAATTAATTAACTACATATATAATTATTAATGAATTAATAGTATTAATGCATCGATTCTTTATGATTCATTATATAATTAATTAATTAATTTATGAATCTGGAGTAGTTAAATTCAAATATTATAATTTAAAATTTAATATAATTTTCTAAATTATAAATTTAATATTCATATATTAATTAATTTTAATAATATAAAATAAAAAAAATTAATTCATGTATTAAAGGGGGGAGAGATAGGGCATCAAGAAAATCGCACCTTTGATAGGTATCATTCATGAGTATAAGAAATGCATGAGAATAGTTTATTCTAAGTTTCAAAACTTGTACCAAACAAGGAATGTGTATCTCTTATCCATTCTGAACCTTATTCTCATCTCAATTCCTTCGATCCAAACTCCCCCTTAGTAATTGTTGTGTAATTTCTTCAAATGTGGATTGATTTATAGAAAAATAAGTATTTTACATAAGAATTATAGGCATCGACATAAATATTAAATTAACAAAAAAGTATTAAACAAATTAAACATTCATCAATACAATATAATAAAATGAGAATACGAAAAGAGAGAGAAAATGATAGATCATTGGGATTTTAGATTTAGAATAGAATTGAAATTAAAAAAAAAAAAATTAAACTATATTTTACAAAAGATTTGTCGAGAACTTCTCTCCATATCTCCTTAACCTCACTAAAAAAATCTTTTATCATACCATATTTCTCAAAAACTTCTATTCATATCTCCCTAACCTCTCAAAAAAATGTTTTATACGAAGTAAAAGAGAATAAACATAAAAAATAATTAAACTTTGAAGTCATCCATTGAATCGATTTTGGTTTGAAGTTTCTAATTATGACAAAATTTGTTCAAAACTTTGCACACCAACACAGGTCAGTTTAATACTCTATTTCTCTAAATATTTTTTGATATGTTACTCTTGTCTTCATCATTCTTACTTCTCTTCATCATTCTTATTTATTTATCTAGTGTTGATTAAAGTGTGGATAAAAGAAATAATGGTTGAGAAGGAACGTGTGAATTCAAAAGCTACATCCAATCTATTTCTCTATCTTAGTCATAGATTACTATACCTCTCCATCAATGAAATGAGTTTCTGAATTTGTAGAGGTTCATCTTGATCAGTTCCATATTTTCATTCAAAAGATCAAAATTTTTTAGTCCACACTATTGGGTTTTATGTCCTAAAACTCGTGGTAAGTAAACTATGTAACTTATTCTGAAAATTCAATAAGGTGTTATTGAATAGATGTTTTGCTTATTAGAAATCCAATAAACCTAAAAGTCCATTGACTATTACATGAGTACTTGAACTTTATGTGGAAACATAAAAGTGGATCAGGTTCGAGTAAATAGTCAAAATGATCTGTAGTATATGAATAAGGTTGGGTACCTTGATCTAGTAACACTATTGGATGCGGCCTGTTCTATAGTTGTTACGAAGTGATCCTAATTCGTTCATATTGGGACATGAGAAGTTGGGGTGTCCTTGTGCAAAAGGGTTTGTGTAAGATCGAACCACAAAAGCAGTCACTTTTACTTTATAACGTTGTTTACTGTTTAAGACTGACTATTTCAAAGAGATGACCTAGCTAACTTGACCTTAATCCTGAGCTAACTATGTTTCTGTTTATTCGGGATTATTCTTAAATTTGCATAGGTGAGAGTTGGCTCAACAACGTCAACTTAATAACCTCCAATTTCAGGGATAAGACCGGATAGAGAGCTGGGGATATAGGGTACAAGAAGGAATTCACTTCTACCCTCTGTTAGGGATAGTAGAGAGTTGTTCCCTTAAGTGTTGATTCTGAGTCTTGAACAAAGGGCCTCTGATAAGTAAATAATTGGCCATGATTGGGAGCTGGAGCATTAAAAGGCTTACTTCCAAATTAAGCTTCCAAGTATGAAAAGTTGCAACCCTTTCAAGAATCAAAGCCACCAAAAGTCATAATGAATTTAGAAATTCAGATTCATTCACATATTTAATATTAGATGTATCAATTTATGAAAATGTATTTACATTTATGGAGGTTAATGTATGTAGTTGAAGAGTTTTTGTTGAACCTAGTTAATTAGATGAAAGGTTGTGTCCTTTCAAGTTGTCTTTTCAATTATTATAAATACCTATGCACTTTTGTCATTTGAAAAAATACTTTGAATTTGAATGAAATTTCACTAGAGTTTATACTCTCAAGCTTTATGTTTTTTCTTTGTATTCTTGTGTTTAGAATGCATGTATTAGAACTTTCAATCTAGTTTAATCAATTGGATTGTGGAGAGTTCGAAATCTTGAAGTTAAGAACAAGTTCTAATTTCTTCTTGATCATCGATCCATCTACCAAGCAAAATTTGTTTAGTTTTCTTGGGGTTGTTATCATTTTGTTTATTGGGAGTTATTTTTATTACCATTGTGGAGTTCGCCTAGAATAAAAGGGCTTCTCATATGTGATTGAGATAGTTCCGTTTATCATTTGGTATCAGAGCTTTGGCTCTAAACAGATTATATCTTCTTTTTTTTTTTGTTATCCTTTCCATGTTATCTTCTTTCTTTCTTTAAATTATTTTATTCGTTTCCATTTTTTCTTGTGTCTCTTCATATTCTCATTTATTTTTCTTACTTTGTACACTAAGCTTGCCAAACAAAGTTTGTGAAAAAAAAAAAATAAAGTGTTTTTTTTTTTGTTTTCTTGTGACCTTTAATCTTCTTTTATTTCCTTCATATCTCAATATACTTGCAGGAAAAATTAGAAAAAGAAATTGTCTTTGCATCTTTCCACAATTTTTTTTTAAAAAAAAAAGTTCGAAATTTTGTGACTTTTCGCATTCTAGGCTATATTGGAATTTCTTGCATGGTTCTCATAAGAATAATATAAGATTTGCTGAAGTTTGAGATACTAGAAGTCTTATGATATGTCTCATCGAAGAAGAAATTGTCATGTGACTTACAACAATGATGATAATTTTTGGAAGAGTCTTAGAGAAAGTTTGGCTGAGTTGCACCAATCCATTGATTACATAGGCCAATTGAATGAAACGTTGAAGTTGCAAAAGTTAGCAAGAAAGAATCATGCCACGCGAAGAAGATAGTTCATTGCTAGAAATTGATCAACCAATTCCAAATGATGGAATTCATCCACGACTCAAAAAGGAAGATTCCAACTGCGATGATGTTGAGATGAAAGTGAGTGACGATCATCAAAGTTTGGGAGAGGAGCCAACATGTGAAGTAGTTATGGAGGGAGAGAAGCTATCTGAAGTATGTGTTAGGAATGAAATCATACCAAACCTTTTTTAGGAAAGTAAGGACAACATGGAGACAAAGAAAACAGAGAAAAGTGAGATATTAGTGACCAAAGAAAAAGAAGAGAGTGTGACTAAGAGTGGAAGTGAAGGAAAATATTCATGTGAGAAAAATCATGGGAGTATTTTTCCAACTAACGTTCTTTCTTATTATTTTCCTTGTGTTAATGCTATATTGAAGGCACGATGGGAGATGGTCAAGTTTGAAAATTTTCATCAAAGACAATTAAGGTGGAGTGCGCTACGAAGAAATTTCACATTTGATTTTGGAGGAGATGAGACATTCAAACTCTTTTCTAAAGTTCGAGATGATGATTACAAATTTGCGTTACAAGGCCATTTAAGATTCAAGGATGAATTTTCTTAAAGAATGGGAGAATGATTAGTAAATAATTGGCAATGATTAGGAGCTGGAGTATTAAGGCTTACTTCCAAATTAAGGTTCCAAGTATGAAAAGTTGCAACCCTTCAAGAATCAAAGCCACCAAAAGTCGTAGTGAATCTAGAACTTCATATTCATTCACAAATTTAATATTAGATGCATCAATTTATGACAATGTATTTACATTTATGGAGATTCATGTATGTAGTTGAAGAGTTTTTGTTGAACCTAGTTAATTAGGTGAAAGGTTGTGTCCTTTCAAGTTGTCTTTTCAATTATTATAAATACCTATGCACTTTTGTCATTTGAAAAAACACTTGAATTTTGAATGAAATTTCATTAGAGATTATTCTTTCAAGTTTTATGTTTTTTCTTTGTATTCTTGTGTTTAGAATGCATGTACTAGAACTTTCAATCTAGTTTGATCAATTAGATTGTGGAGAAATCGAAATCTTGAAGTTAGGAACAAGTTCTCCTTTCTTCTTCATCGTCGATCAATCTACCAAGCTAAATCTGTTTAGCTTTCTTGGGGTTGTTATCATTTTGTTTATTGGGGGTTATTCTTATTATCGTTGTGAGGGTTCACCTAGAATAATGGGGGTTCACATACATGATTGAGGTAGTTCCCTTTATCAGCCCCGCCCTCTCATTGGCCCAAGAGGGCCTCGGTTTTGTTGATTGGATCACAAAAAAAATTGTTCATTAGAGGATCATTTAGACTTAAGGAACAAGAGGTAATTTCGGGGGTAAAACAGAGATTCGACCCAGCTGTTATTACGAATAACCTGTGAAGGGTTAACTTACTAATCATGGTTATATCGAGTGGACATAATATATCTACAATAAAAGAAGTTCAACTATAGGCTTTAGTGGAGTGACCCATTGGTTAACGAATGGGGGGTTAGTTCGGTCAATGAGTCAGATTGTTGGAGCCTATAATCTGTAGGTCTATGAGGTCCCCCCTAGTAGTTCGGAAATGGATTAACTCTAGAGTAGCGTGTTAAGTTAATTTGAAATGTTCAAATTAGAATTAAATAGAATTAGAGAATTTATATTTAAATATGATTTAAATATATGAAGGTAGATTTNATATTAAATTAATTAGAATTATTTAAATTGTTTAAATAATTATTTAATTAATTTTATAAAATTAATAACATTTTCAATTTTAGAAAATAGATTGATTTATGAAATCAATTTTTGAAAAGTTGAAAAAGAAGTAAAACACAAAATGGAATTTGAGTTTTTCCATCATCTTCAAGTAGCTCACACTAAACCCACCATCTTTAGACTTCAATTACTCCAAGCATGAGCTGCATCTCATGCAGCTATCTTCCTTGCATGATGGTCTGCAATATATTGAAAAGATTGGAGTGAATTTGAGGCAATGCAATCATAAGAATTTTTGCTGAAAAATTTGGTTGAAGAAGGGGTTCTTCAAATGGGTTGCTATTGTGAGTTATCCTCCAAGTTCCTTTTATTCAAGCTTCACAACTCAATCTAGAGCACCAAGAGAATAGTGGGGAAGATTTTGTAGTGGTTTACAACAAGATTTGGAGAGTTTTTGCAGCTGAAAATCGAGATTTCAAGAGTTCTACAAAGGTATGACTTGAAACCTATTTATTTCTGCAAGAGTATGCTTTATATTCTGCCAAAATTAATGAATTAGAGTGTTTATTGATCCTTGTTGCTTCGCTGCGTGCTTATACAATCCAACACACACTATTTTTAGAAAGGTTTCTATGATAGAGGAACTTTTAGTGGCATCATGTTAACATGAAAATTGGCTAGAGACTATCAATTTCTTGATTTTTATAGATAGATTATCACATTCATATATGGAAAAGGTATGTTGTTTTGATTTGGAGTTGCATGAGAATTTTTTTTTTTTTCATGTACCTTTTTTTTAATAGAGAGTACGTACAATCATGAAAAGGTATAAATGTGAGGGCAAAATAGTCTTTACAAAAAAAGCTAAAGGCAAAGAGGTAAGTGAAAAATTATCCCCTCCTAGCTCCTTTTAATGTAGTATGTGATAATTGTGAGAATGGGAGATCGACCTCAAAAAAAAATATTACATGTCAATTACTATTGATCTAAACTCATATTGATACATTTATATTTAATTAAATTGATAAGTTTATCTCATTAAAGGAAATTTAGAATGACATTTTACCTTCAATTTGATCCCTTTCCTTCGTGATGGAAATTGGGAATGGCTCAATGCTCAATCTATAGTGTTTATGGTTTCAAATCTTAACTCTTCCGATTTACCCCTTGCATGTACTATTTGTTGGGTTATTTGGAACGATAAGAATGCTATTTTACATGGCAAGCCTATCCCATAGTAATATCTTATTTTGAAAGATCTCAAAAGAAAGCTCTACTTGTAGCCTCTGCTATAACAATCTCGGGTTCCTCTTCTTCACCGACAACTTTTTGTTGGCTTCCTCATCTAGTTTGCTGTTTTAAACATAATATAGATGGAGCATGGTCTTCCAAAGACTCTTCATCACGATTTAGGGCCATTATTAGAGACAACTTCAGTACTATTGTAGCAGCTTCTTGAAGGTTTTTTGGGCTTCTTCAAAATTCTCTACAATCGGAATTAGTAGCCTTGTGGTTTAGTTCTGGCAACTAATCCAAAACTTCATCATCTTCTTATTAAATCTGATTCTCTCAATGTTCTTAGGGCTGTCAATGACTCTTCAACTCACATAAGTTGGAGTTTGGTGTAATAAAATACAAACATCATTTCAGCACTTCTCTTCTTCATCAATCTCATTTCAAATTCTTGTAATGATGTAGTTCACTCTTTAACTTCCTTCCTTGTTGATTTATCTTTCCTTGTATTTTGGACAAATTCTTTTCCCTTATGGCTCTCTATCTTACCTATCCATCAACAAACCCTTTTGGTAGATAAATATCTATTATCTTTTATGAGGTTACAAGTTCAAATTTTCTACCTTTACTCCTATATTTGTTCAACTAAAAAGTAAAGCTTATAAAATATCCCAAATTTAATTTAATTGTGATTTTGGCTACTCAACTTCAAAAATTATAAATAATAAATTACTAAATTTCTAAAAGTGTTTAATAAATTTTGAATTAAAGTTATTATAAAGATTTAAGGACTGTTTGGAATACAAAATTTGTTATAATAGTCTATGTGTTAGGATAGTCAACTCAAAAATTTTGTGTTGGGTATAGATTTTTTTAACATGGAGTTTTGAAGTATGAATTTAAGTTGATTATTCTTGTTGTTTTCTTTTCTTTATATTATGCAAGTAGTGGTATGTTAAATATTATATTTAGCAAATAGAAATAAACATACTTGCTTAACATGTCATTTGATATTCTTTTAATATAAAATTTTGAATGAGGGCATTTTTTGATTGCCTAGAAAAAAATATTTATCTAAATATAATTTTCATTTGAATATACTTTTATAAATTATGTTTAAAATAGAAACATTCAGGTGTCTTATTACATTTTTGTTAAAAGTATTTTTATATATAACTTTGTTTGGTTTGTTATACACTCAAAGTGTTTTTATTAATGTCAAATTACTATAAAAGGAAATTATTATACATTATGAAATTATAATTATAATTTTTATTTGAAATCGGCTACACTATTTTATTAGTATATGAATGGTTGAGTTGGTCATTAAAGTGAGTCGTGAACATTGATCACCAGAGGTAGCTATTTGAGCTTGTTGTTGAAAGTTGACTGTCAAAGGTGATCATCAGAATTGGTTGCTTCAGTATATCATCGATGATTTTCGTCAAAGTGAGGCGACGATAATCTCTAATGGTAGTTGTCGCTAGAATTGGTGGTTGCATTGCTGAGTGTGGTAACTAAAGCTCATGCCAATTGTAGGTCTAAGCTTTTACTCTAAGGTATATATGTCTAATTTGCACTCTTCTAAGAATAACTTAGACAAATCATATAATTTTTTTAAATAATTTTTTACAAATGCACTGGATACTAAATTTTATTATCAATTCATTTTAACATTCATCAATATTGAGATACTCTAAAAATATTTAAACAAAATATAATTGTATAATAATATTTACAGTCTATGCTCTAAAATTAAATTGTATTACAAACTTTAGAGTCTAGGCTGTATATTTACTAAAATAAGAAATTAGGGGAAATTTTTCATTAAGTCAACGAGGGGCTGAGAAGGGGCAGATGGGATTATATTTAATATGGGATTATTATAGATTCAAACTCTTTTGAAATTATTTTTCATAAATGTCCAAATATTTGATTCATGTAAGAAATTTAATGTCATTCCAACAAAAGTACCTTAAAATGGATGATTGGAAAGAGAAAATTAGAGAAAGAAAGTTCATTTATTATATACTTTTCTATTTTTAAGAAACATCTTTAATATTGGAGAATAATGCATTTATTATATTATATTAATTAGTTGAGGTTTATTTTCATTTTCGATTGAAGATAAAAATATATATATATATATTTTTAATATAATTTTATTTTTTATTTAACGCGTTTAATTAATCAAGCAATCGGTTTTTAATGGTGGATTCATTGCTATTTTTAATTATACCTTAGAACATTGTATTAGATGTTTGTAATGTTCCAACTAATATATGAAATATACTTATATATATATTTGACATGTACTCAAATGCAACTGGTTTCACATTTGTTGGTTTTTCTGACGGATTCATAATTTTTTTTTAAAAAAATATACCTTAGAACATTGTATTATATGTTTACAAATATTATAATCAATATATGAAATATAAATATACTCAAATAGCTAGTTTTACCATTCAAAAGTTTTGATACTTAATGTTCAATATAAATCATAGTATATATCATAAATTCAAAGTAGTTGTATACAAACAACAATATCTACTATAGTATAAGTCCTAGATTGACTTATTTCGACATAAATCATAGTATATATCATATATCATAGTATATATGATACTTGAGGATTTATATATAATAGGGTTAAAAAAACAAAAGAGATTCCTTCGTTGGTGTGTGCAAGAATCTCCCAACTTCATCTTTGTCATAGTTTTCGACCATTTGCCATCCATGCCCATGTACCGCAATTCGACTCTTCGCTGCATGTCACTGTTGTCCGAGTTGTGCTGTCATCTGTCGTCAAGCTGAGTTGCTCTCTGTTCAACTCTTTCACCCAATATTTTTACCTGAACCATTTTTCTATAACGTTGCAATATGTATGTATAAAGTAGGGAATATCACATTTTAAAAGATTTGTCCTAATAGATAGTCCATATAAGTTGTATTGTACCTCAATACATAAATAAAAATTGACAGTTTCTTATAAAACTTGAACATATATGTTAGTTATACTTATACAAAAGTATATAACTAAATCAACCAAGGTATATCGTATAAACGCTCTTGTTTATCCCAATCACTAGAAGAATTTCGGGCTTTAATGTCGGTTGACAACCGACATTAAAGATAGTGTTATTAAAGCCCTTTAATGTCGGTTGTCTTTAATGTCGGTTTTAAACCGACATTAAAGGACTTTAATAACACTGTCTTTAATGTCGGTTGCAACCGACATTAAAGCCCAGAATTTGTCCATTTTATCAATTATTATCCGTTTTTTAAAATTCCGTTGTCGAATCCATTTTTTTGGTCAAAAAGTATAACATGACACATCATCATCGAACACTGTGGTTATGACATATTATTTATATACGGATTGCAAATCTATTATATTTAATCCACAATTTCTGCTATAAAATTATAATTTAAAAGGTCGTACAATAATTCAGCCCTTGAAAACACAAATTACAAATAATACAAACATTATGAGTTTATTGTCCCTCTTCAATTGGTAATATGGATCCCTTCATAATTCTTCTTGAACAGACTCCCCCAGCTTCAGCAGTGTCTGGTTATAGGCATCTTTGTTTGACCACTGTTGTTCAAAAGATCATAAACAAAAAAAGTTTAAGAAAAGGATTGAAAGTATAAATGTGATCAGAATTCATATTCAACTAACCGTGTTTATTGGGAATGTGTATAAATGGTACATTCAAGGCAAAATTGTTTACTAGAGTTCCCCAAGAAAAAGCATAAAGAGGTTGCGATACCAAATCTTTACTCATTTGTTGCACCTACAAAACAAGAAAACTCAATAGTTGAATAAATGAGAGAATCTTCTTTTTAAAACTGTGAGTCATCAACTAACACTTATTAAAACTGTGAGTCAAACATTCTTTTAGTGTATTTAATTAGCATAATGCACATGTTCTCAAACCAGTCAATCGTTTAGTTCCTACATCTATCGCTTACCTCTAGGGGCCCATCGTGTAGCTCAATCGTTTAGTAAACGATCTCGCGCATAGGCTATCGTTTCGCTACCGCGCCCATCGTTTACCTCCATCATTTAGCGCTGACGCCTTATCGTCTAATGCATTCGTCTATCGCTTAACGTCATCGCCTATCGCTTAGCATTCCACCTATCGTGTAGCGCGTCTGCTCATTGTCTAGCACTCATGCCTATCGCGTAGCGCCATCATGTAGTCTATCGCTTAGCGCCTGCGCATCTGCTATACGATCGTCTAGCGCCCACGCATATCTACATGATCGTCTAGTGCATCGCTTCGCTCCGCATATCTACATGATCGTCTAGCGCATCGCTTCGCTCCGCACATCTACTATATGATCGTCTACCTCATCGTTTAGCTCCCCACATTGCTACACGATCTTCCAGCACTTGCCTACACGATCACCTACCTCATTGTGTAGCGCTACCCATTTGTTACACGATCGTCTACCCAGTGCCTTGCGCTTAATATTTCGCTTTCATTGCTCTTGCTTACGCATACCCAATGCATGAGCAACTCTTGGCAACGCCTCTTGCCAATACTTCAACAAATATATCATATACAACAAAACCATTAATCAAATTGAATTTCAAAGGCCATAGATACATAAAAGGCCGAAATCTAAGAGTAGAGAGACATATTGAAGTGAAACCGCAACTAGCTTTCATTGACACATTTACACAAACAGTTGAGAGGCGTAACATAAGAAAAAAAAATTGTTGTGAGTTTAAGAGAGAAAAGAGAATAAGAGCATACTGATCTGGATGAACGATGAATGGCGAACTTCAGATCTTCATATCTAGACTTTAGATCGAGCGACAAACGGCGGCACATGGATCCGAGCGATTGGGTGCAACCAACGACGGACGAATGAGAGGATCTACACCACGGACGACTGGGTGTGACTTTAGATCCGAGCCAGATCTACACCACGACAGACTCTTCACCCACGATCGACGGATGAATGACAAGGGTTTCGAAGAGAGATGTGAGAAAGAAGAGGGTTTGAGGAGGGAAGTGTGAGAATGAGAGGAAAAAGAAAATAGGGGGGAGAGTGAAGAGGGAAAATTGAAAAAAAGGGGGAGAAATAGAAAACAGGGGGAGAGTGAAGAGGGAAAAATTAAGCGGGTCTTTAATGTCAGTTTAAAACCGACATTAAAGGTACTCCTACAATGTCGATTTAAAACCGACATTAAATAGCCGCTTTTTTTTAAAAAAATAAAACCGATATTATACATCCGATTTTACTTTTTTCAACCGACATTAAAGCCCAAAATTCTTGTAGTGAATATATGTAATAATAATTGTTCATTAAAGTCATGTGTACTTAAAAGAAACCCTAATGATTGTATATCATAAAACTAAATGCATATCCCGGAAAACTTCGCATATATATCAAATAAATCTTAATTGATTGAGATACTTGATAAACCTATAGCCTAAATATCATAATAATATGTATCATTCTAAATAAACAGGAGTTTATATCTATCAAATATGATACAAACACTAACATTTTTTCCCAAAAAAACTCAACTCTATAACAGTGCCACCATCTTAAAAGTATGCTACATTTTATTCCATATAACCCTCTAAAAAAAATTCAATGTCTAAATCCTAACAAGAATCCAAGTATATAAGTAGTTAGAAAACAAATAATCATCCCTACAATACATTGCATAAAAAATAATAATCCCTTCAGTATATTGAATAAAAACATCCTTTTTGTTATTTTTAAAGAGTAGGTTGAAAACAAAAAATCCAAAATATATATATCAAGTCTTCAAGTAATATAGAGTATATATAAGTCTTCAAATCATCCAAACAAGAATATCAGTATGTTGTATAAAACAAGAGCTCCCCATCCCCTTTGTATTTATAAGCAGTTGTTTGAAAATAAATATTAATCCAAAGTACATATCAAGTCTTCAATAAATCCAAAGTAGCATCTTCAAATAATCCAAAGTATACATGAAAGTCTTTCAAATAATCCAAACCAAGAATATGG
Organism: Benincasa hispida; assembly: GCF_009727055.1. Lineage (NCBI taxonomy): Eukaryota > Viridiplantae > Streptophyta > Magnoliopsida > Cucurbitales > Cucurbitaceae > Benincasa > Benincasa hispida. The sequence goes on from NC_052360.1 coordinate 19,110,645, forward strand.
ATATATTAAGTTTTTAAATACAATATATTGCATAAAAACAAATAATAGCTATATCCTTAAACCCTAAACTGAATGCACAACAAGAATAATACCTCTAGTATCTATCAAGTCTTCAACTAATTATATTGAAGAGAAAAATCCCAATGAATCAAATAATATACTAGAAATCCTGAGAGAAAAAGAAAGTGAGAGAAGGAGAATTAGGGGATATAGAAAAAGAAAGGGAAGAGTTTCATTAAAATATTTGAAAAAAGAATTTGGTTTAATTAAAAATTGTGTGTGAATCGAGTAATTTTTGGATTTTCTTTTTTAAAATACGTGTTATCGATGGTGGATTGAGGATACAAAAATAATTGAGCCCTAATATTTGTATAATTAAGAAATATGCTTAGACATTCTTTGTAAATAACGGAAAAGTTAAACATAAATGTAATATAGGGCGTTGTTATCCTATTTGATATTATAGAGTGTTTGCCTCATTGACTTCATAAATCGATGTTGAATAGTTTAACTCCACAAACTTCAATAATGGTCGTTATTGAAGTTCGTACATTTATCGATAAACTTCATTTGCTCCTCTTTCTCTCTCCCTCCCTCTAGTGTTTCTTAACAATTTTGCAGATATTTAAGCAAAGAGCTTCTACTATTTAATTCTAACATACTAATGTTAGACTTTAAAAGTCAAGTCAATGTTCCAACAATTCTTTAAAGTTTGATTTATTAATATTTATGAAAATAAAATTATAAGGGGTGTTTGATTCACCAACATGAGTTGAGTTGAGTTGGTATATTGTTTGACCCACCAACTTTAAATGTTGGTAGATTTGAGTCGGTATATTTTATCAACTCACTCTAACTCTCCATTCTTCTAATGTTTTCAGTGGCTCCACACATCAGCCACTGTTAGTGACTATCGTTGTCACATTCTGGGAACCGACTTTGACCTTCGAAAACCACATCCAATGACAAACTCCTATGACCAATTATGGACTTCGACAACCGCCTTCGATGATGACTTCAGTGACCCAACTCTGACGACCACCTTCGTGCGACCAACTCCAATGACCAGTTTCAGGCTCTGACAGCCAACTTCGACAACAAACTCCTATAACCAACTTCGACAACAAACTCCTATAACCAACTTCGACAACCACCTTCATAGGCTCTGACAATCACCTCCGACTATAAATTCCAACGAAAATAACCTTTGATGACTACTTTCGAGCAAGCAATTCCGAGGACCAACATCGAGCTTCAACAACCACCTTCAATGAAAAACTCCGACAACCAACTCCAATACCACCTTCATGCGACCAACTTCAAGTTTTGAAAACTACTTCCGACTATAAACTCCAACAAAAATCATCTTTGATAATCAACTTCCACAACCACTTCCTACTATTATAAGATCGATGACTATTAGAGTATATTATGAGATTGTTGATTACATAGTATTTTGTCTACATTAAATGCAATATTTATTTGTATAAATTTGAAATATATTTTTATTTAATTGAACTCACATATCAAATGATTGTTAAGAATATTTGAAAAAATATGTGGAGATTTGTTCTTTGATGATTCTCCAACTTTGGAGAAATTGAAAGTAAAATTGTTGAAAAAATGTGGTGACATTCCATTGGTTGCTAAGATGATGGATGAAATTCAATTAAAAATAATTTCATGACAAAATAAAAATACAGAGGAAGAAAATGATGATGAAATTCATGGAGGAAAATTAGGAACCAAAAGTTTCGATTTTCTTTGGTTCCTCGTTTATTTAACTATATTTTTGCAAAAAAAATGTTGTAGCTTAATTGTTATTCCCTACCAAAGAAAAAAGAAAGAAATAAATAAAATCTTTAAGAATTAAAAGAAAAAATTGCAATCCATATTTTATTTAAATAAAGATGAATAGAATTATTAAATAAAAAAGTTTCAAAACAAAAATAATAATCATAAAAACGAACTATTTAAGCCCATTTGATAACCATTTGATTTTTGTTTTTTAAAATTAAATCTATCACCACTACTTCTATCTCCATATTTATTCCTTTATTATCTTTTTTTATCGAAAAAATAATTTGGCTCAAGATTGCCCATTTTTAATTTCAGGGTTTCTCTGAATTTGAAAGTTATCACTTATTAGGTTTCTATACCAAGGTTCAATCTAATTAAGTCTGTAGCGTCTATCGATTTTGTCATATCCTCCTCTTTTAAGATTAGTATCGCATTATGATGTCCTTTCCCATTTTCTTTCATTTGTATTATACTGGAACCATGAAGTCATTAGAATACCGATTTCTCTATTGAAAAGTGTTTCCTCCTATTGAATTTCTTATATATCTTCTTTCATCTCTCTATTGGAGAACCGTATTTGGTCTGATCCAAAATGATTCTATCATTTATGTATTTACAATTCAATATAATTCAATATAGATAGATATATAAACGTATATATTTGTCCCTCTTTCTATAAGTGTCTATATTTTGCTATATTTGTAAATATTTGCAACAACTTTGTCTTTAAAATAATTACCCTTATTTTTTTACTCTCATACTAAATTATGAATATTGTTATTAGTATTCTTATTCATATTGGACTAAAGAGATTGGTATATATATATAATATTATATATATATAATATATATATATATATATATATATAATATATAATATTAATTACAAGCATTGTTTATAAAAGATATTGGAGATATCCATGGACATTCAATATCAACATCGAACTATTCGATTTACGAATACATCGACATATTGACGGATATTGTCATCCTTGATATCGAGAAAGATATTGGTTAATCCTCAATACCATTGTTAAACCACGTTTACCAATAGCTTAAAAAGCCAAGCAAAAATTTAAAAAAATTCAAAAAAAAAATTCAAAAAATTATTTTGTAATTTAGTTAAGAATTCAACCGTTGTAATTACAAAATATGCAAATCATTGTATAAAATGAAGAAGCAATAACTTAAATTTTAAAAACCAAAAACAAAAAACGAAATGATTACCAAATGAAATCTTAAAATTAAAAAAACTATACCATAAATTCTTAACTCAATACTCCAAATTGACCATCATTTTTAGAGAGTCACTTTGACTTTTGGAGCTTGAGATGTTGAGAACCCGTTGGTCACGGGTTCTTCGGCCTTCCTAAATTTTCTCCTTTAACTACCACTCCTTTCTTCACACGTGGCGCTCATTTTTCCACACATACTTTTCCCACATTAATATCCTTTCCATTTTTTCATTTCAATTAATTGCAACTTCTTCAACTAAATGACATTAATAATAAATAAATTGAAGATTTCCAAATTTCTTGAAACGACCCTCGTTTAAAAATTAAGGTCCAAGAAAGTAATTGAAATCTCATTTGGTCAACGAATATTTTAGGTGTATTTTAGTTCTTTTAATTATTTTTTTTATAGAACATCAATTTTAGTTCTAAAAATCTAGAAAAAATGTCATTTTTTTTACCATAATTGAAAAAGAATTTAGATGTTCGACCTAAAAAAAAGTATATATCGATTACAAAATATGATCTAAACTATAAATTTCTTAACTATTAATATATACTTTATGTCAATTAAGCTAATCTCCCTTCGACAAGTATTAAATATTTAGTACACAACTATGAAGTAATCAAATAATATATCAATGATAAAAATGACTAGTTAAGTTTGAAAAAACTTTGGATAACCCAACACTCCAATAAAAATTTATCATGTAGCAATTTTTTATAAATTATATATATGAAATTAGGTCCAATACCTTTAAAATTTAAAATCAAAATAAAGTATTTTAAACGCTCTTTGTGAAGGTTAAAAGTTTGGCCATTAAAATGAATATTTTAAAAATTTATGAACTGATTTAAAAGTTTAAGAATTGGTATTGAACTTAAACAAATAATAATATTAAAATATAAAGTTGATCAATAATTTATTTAATTTAGTCCCTCTCTTTAAAAGTTTTATTTATCTTCAATTTTAATTGGGGTTTCAGACCTTATTTTTAATGAGTTACATTCAATGTTTGTCATTTATGTAAAAAAAAAAAAACATATTTCAGGAAAACGACCACTTTTTGTTTCGTTATATTTTTCTTATAAACTATGAGTGTTTTTTCTTTCAATCTCATACAAAAAGGTAAATATCAATTATAATCCATGGTTGTCTTGACGATTTTGAATGATAATATGGTGGCAATTTATTATTTAAGGTAAATATTAATTTATACCCTTAAATTTTGGGAGTTATAATCTTAGACTAATAATTGTATCAATTTGAACCTTGAACTTTGAGAGTTGTATCAATTTAAGACTCCAGTTTTCATAAATGTATCAATTTAAAGTCTCAATTTTCATAAATGTATCCAAGTAAATCATAATGGAGGGTTTAAAATGATACAATTACGAAAGTTCAAGATTTAAAATGATACATTTATATAAGTTCATAGTCTAAATTGATACAAATATTAGCTTGGAGTTTAAATTAATACAATTTCCAAAGCTCAAGGGTTAAACTGATACAATTATTATTTTAGGGTTTAAATTAATACAAACTTTAAAGTTCAGAGGTATAAATTGATATTTTCTCTATTATTTATCTATTTGAATCTATGACTAATGAATGTTCCAATTAGAAAATTCTTACTCAGAACTTTTTTTTTTTTTTGGGTAAGATTTTATATCATAAATTACACTAAATTTAAGATTAGATTGCAAATATTTTTTGAAAAAAAAGTAACTTATTGATATATAATGAGTTCAACTCATCCTTAAAAACTCTAGTTGTCTAATAAATCGAATAATTTGTCTAATCAACTCAAAATATGAGGTAGAAACGGAATATGATCCATAATCTAAAATTAAGGTTGTATAACATTTTGCTTGTGTCATAGTAAGATTACCGCATCGATCATATGTTAGCACAAAACAAACTCCCGTCCTCGAGCTCTCATCTCTTTCCTCTACCATGTTTTCATATTTTCTCCCTTTTTTATTCTATACACTATCTCTTAAGATCAAGAGCATTTTTATGATTTTTAGCAATATTGTAGATCATATTTGTAATTGAGAGAGCGACATTAGCGAAAAATGAAAGCAAAATTGAGGGAGCGTGAATTAGCCAGGTCCTCTAATGTGTTTTCACATGTTACTAATAATGGGAAACTCTTATACAATCTTATTTTCAAATTTTGGGTTATGTTCCATTTGGACCCAAAAATTTTGGACGTTTGTACAAATTTCCTAACAAATATTCGAGTTTTCAATTTTGTATCTAATATATTTTTAATATATTTGAAATTTTTTAAAACTGATTATAAATTTATATCTAATGGAACCTAAAACTCACTTTTGTTTGTTTTATAAATTTAGAATTTAAAAAAATGTATAAATGTTCAATAATGTATTAGATATAAAATTAAAAATATATAGATCTAATAGCCATAATAGTGTACATAAAATTAAAATTTAAAAGATGTATTAGACACTTTTTAAAATTTATAGATAAACAAACACAAATTTTAAACTCATGGACTAAACTTCTAAACTTAAAAAATTATTTTATAAAAAAAAATATTTAATATCTTTATAAGTATTAGTACATATTATTTACATAATTTTTGTTATTAAAAAACTTCCATTAATAATTTTGAAAACGTTAGAATTTAGTTTGGATGGTTTTTAAAATTAAAAATAGTCGACTTGATAAAATTCTCACAAATAATTTTTATGTAAAATATATTATTATGAAGATTTTATTAAATGATAAAAATTATTTACGAGAATTTATTAAATGACGATTAAATTCTAACATTTTACTAATTGTAAAGACTAAACGTATAATTTAATCGTAAAAAAATAAAAGAAAACCGTTTTACTTCGACTTTTTGGGGAAATGAAAAAAATAAATCAAAATTTCAGTTTTTTAAAACTTTTCTTTTTGTTTGGTCTTTGTCGTCGTCGCCGTCACTGTCCTGTTGGACATCCAACTGCACCAATTTGGACTCATCTCCGATCTCTCTCCCAATATGAAAAGATAATTAAAATTAACCCCCCAAAAAAGAAATCTTTTTTTGTTATTTATTGAGAATTATTTACAAATATGAACAGATATTGAGAATAAACCAAGATGAAGTCTCGAGGAAGTTTCGTAGTATAAAGTGGAAGAAGTCTCAATTTTCTTGCTGGATTCAATCAATTTCTCTCTGCCAATAACTTTTTTGTTTATTTGACTTAATACCCAACAATCAATCCTCCGCTAGTTTCTTCTTCCTTTGCCCATCTTCTCATTTCGGTATGTTTTCTTCTCCTTTTCCCTCAAACCCCATTGTTCTTTTTTTTCTTTTCCTTCAGTTACTTTTAATGTTACAGTTCTACTTTGTGGGTCTCTTTGCTCGTTTTGGGTGTTTTGAGTTCTGGTTTTTGGGTTCTTCCTGCTTGGTTGTACTGAATTTGCTGTTTATTTCAGTTGTCTTGTTTGTTCCTCATGAGAAGTGAAATTGGATGTTGAAGTTTCTTTGTTTCGATTGTATTTTTCTGTTTTAAGTTGGTTATCATGGCTTCTAATTGCATAGTTTGGACCGCCGGTTGAGAACCTTTGAAGGGTGTTACAGGGTTTTTGGCATTTTGATGAAGGAGTATCTTGTTTGATTTTTTGAGAAACCCCATTTCATTGTTGATCGGTTTTATGGCCAATTAAGCAAAATTCTGTTGTTGTCCTTTGGAATCTATGGTCAGTTATACCCTTTTTCTTTTGGAATTTGAGGAAGGTTGTGTTGAATTTTACAAGACAGTGGGCTCTCTTACTTGAGGTTCTCTAACCGTTTTCCCCTTTTTCAGGAGTTCCCTCAAGAAACTTGTGTCAACTTAAGAATTTGGACTGTATGAGTTTGTAAAGTTGATTTTCCATCTGATATTGCAATTCAGATAATTATCATGACTTATCTGCAGGAGAAGATTGTGAGGTTAGTTTGATTCTTTTTCCTAGTTATCATGCGAGTTACAACGTGATGGTAGTGGTCGAAATTATTTTGTTGCAAATTACAGTATCTGCTGGATTTTTCTTGGGTAGAAATGTTCTTTTAAGTGTCTTAGATGGATTCTCTATAGATTCATTTCATTACATTCAATGATCATATGAGGATCATTGAAATTTAGAGCATCAGCCTTTCTGCTTAAATTAAAATGCTTTACTATCATCTTAGATTGAAGGATTGGTGGAACTAAATTGAAGGATAGGGTTATAAAACAATGGCTTCTTATAATGCCCTTTTGAATTTGATATTACTCATTTATATTTGCTGATAACTTTTATGCATTTTCTTCCAGGTTTCAGGACTGGAGTTCAGATAAAACTTCAAGGGGGCTATATTCTTCAGATAATACTTTAAATGCCGGAAAGATTGGGACAAAAGCTGACTTAGTTACAGAGAAGCCTCACAAAGAATTGGAAACTGGTTCTTACAGGATTAATAGAATTAAGAAATCCTTGAAATCATCTTCTTTCAATAAATTTATGTCCAAAGGTTTTGGAACTGGAAAAAAAGTGCTTGACCCACAGGGACCCTTTCTCCAAAAGTGGAATAAGATATTTGTATTGTCTTGTGTGATTGCAGTCTCGTTGGATCCTTTGTTCTTTTATGTCCCTGTGGTTGATGATGATAAGAAATGTCTTGGGTTGGATGAGAAGATGGAGATTACAGCTAGTGTGTTACGTTCATTCACCGACATATTTTATATATTACATATTGTTTTTCAATTTCGTACGGGATTCATTGCCCCTTCTTCTCGAGTATTTGGAAGAGGTGTTCTTGTTGAAGATGCTTGGGAAATAGCAAAGAAATATCTTTCATCATACTTTTTGATCGACATTCTTGCAGTCCTCCCACTTCCACAAGTATGTCATACTTTTCTCAAGGGTCGTTAATTTGTGTTTGTCATGAACATTTCCTTCTGACCTTTCATGGTTGACCCTAGGTCTTTAGTGAATTCCATAATACAAAGATATTCATTTGTGAACTTAACTTGCTGCTTGAAGCTTGCTTCATTTCCCCCCCTTTTCGAATGTTGTTGCTACATTTGATTATTTTGTTATTGTAATTTTCTACTAATATTCTGATAAAAGCAAAAATCAAATTGAAAATCAACTAAAAATAATGTGGTATTAAGAAGGAAAATAACAATATCTCAAGCGCCTCCAGGGGTCTGAAGTCTCCCACAAACTATTTTTGGAAACTACCTACTCCGAACTCTCTAACTGCCTTTATTCATATTCGCCAAGTAGTTAATATAAATATGTCACCACTAATATTTTTAACAATATATCTCACTATGTCTCTTCTAATAGTAACATAATCTCATAAACAAGAGGGGTGTATTTAAAAATATATATTTTTTATTTATTACTTAGTTTCACTGCTTATGGGCTTAAGAATGCGTTAATATAGACTATATAGTCTTATCCAAAAAAGAATGTGTTAATATAGATTGTGATGGATGCTATCAATTTCTTCTGTTATGCCCCTTTTAAATATTGCAACTTATCTTCTCATTCCACATATAATTTATTTAAGTAACTTGTTTCTAGATTATTTTTTCTCCAGTTGGATTCCTTATTTATTTTGGAAATTAACCTATGGGGTTTTGGCAGGTAGTGATTCTGATAATTATTCCAAACATGAAAGGCTCAAGGTCGTTGAATACCAAGGACTTGCTGAAATTTGTTGTTTTCTTCCAGTATGTGCCACGGTTTATTAGAATCTATCCATTATATAAAGAAGTTACAAGAACATCTGTACTCACTGAAACTGCATGGGCTGGAGCTGCATTTAATCTCTTTCTCTACATGCTGGCAAGTCATGTGAGTTCGGGTTTTGATCTTTTTGTTTCTTTATGCCGTAAGGTATATTTGTGGGAGAAGAATGTCTTTGCTTATTTTAATTTATTCATTTTGATTGATTATATAAGAGTTGGAAATTAGCATTCTTCTATACTTCTTATGTCTCTCCATTTCCTACAGTGACTACTGACTATCCTTAATTCTGTAAGAAATAAGAAAATATTTCATGGTTAGCGCACTCTCTGTACCTGAGCATTTAATATATCTATGAGTTGAATGATGTGTTAGTTTTACTAGCAAAATACACACACCCGAGATATTTGTGTTTTTTCTTCCTCTGTTTGACCTCTATATTTCTGAACCTTCAAAATCAAGTAAGAAATACCATTCTCTGGATGTCATAAATGGGGAGAGATATTTGTTTTTGTTTTGAGACTGCACAGATGTAAGCCTATCAGGCTTTGCCAAAAGTCTGATTCGTCTCATTTTGTAGACATCACCTTTGAAGAATATCATTTGAAGTTTATGGTGCTCACATATGAAAATTATGCGTCTAAATCTGTCCACACTTGACACTCTACAGGGAATATTGGTCGTGGAAGTTCCTATAGTAGCCAAAGACTGGCTCTATGAGATTTTTTCTTATCTTGTTACTCTTACTTTCCTCCTTTTTTTTTCTGGTCTTTTGAAATTCTTACTTCGTTCAGTATCTAAAAACTGATGTTTTTGTGTTATCAGGTTTTTGGAGCATTCTGGTACTTGTTTTCTATAGAACGAGAAACGACATGCTGGCAGAGGGCTTGTCATAATCGTACTGGCTGTGTTTCTAGTTCACTATATTGTGATATCAGTCCAGGAGACAACTCATTTTTAAATATTTCATGTCCTCTAGTTGATGGAGACAACCCTCCTTTTGATTTCGGAATATTTCTTGATGCTCTTAATTCTGGTGTTGTGGGGTCGATGAATTTTCCACAGAAGTTCTTTTACTGTTTCTGGTGGGGTCTGAGAAATCTAAGGTACGTCCACTACTCATATTAGCTTTCTTTCATCTAGAAATTTCTCGCATGTGATGAAAATTTTAGTTGATATATACGTGTGATCATGTGACCAGATGCAGAAGGAGAAAAAAAAAAAAGAGTAATAGGGAATGAATGAAGAAGGGAACAATCCTAATTGTTTGCAACTTGATAATTATCTACGTTTTAGATATTTTTTGTTGGTCAAATGTTATTCTTTTTGATTCTTGGTTGGATGAAAGAATACATGTGGTGTTGGAAGTATTGTTACATGCCAATATATTATGATTTTATAGATTCAAGGGATTGCTTGTGATGGATGGCGTAAGAAAAATTTGTGCCTTCTATATGAAAGATCAACTATTTTTTAATTCCGACTTAGGATTACTTAGGAGCTCTCAGAAAACTTTCTCATTGCTCAATATGAGAAAAGGGTAAACAAGAAAATTCCTTTATGAGAATATTAGCCGTGCACATTAAATAAACTCCATTTTACGTTCTACTTCCTATGTCTTCTCCAAAAATGATTCCTCCTATCACCCTCCTTCCCCATATCTACACACTGAGTTGGAATTGATATCTCGATATGGAATTAAGCCAGTGTTGTTGAGTTTAGTCACTTTGTAAGGAAAATCCCATTGGAACGTGCAGTGGGCAAATGCACAATGTCCAAAAGGATGATCAGTATCTTCCAAATCCTTGCATAAACACGCCTTCATGGTATAAGACATATATTTTAAAAGCATGTTGTGGATTCTATCATTTGTATTAACCTTTATACAACCAAGATACTTGATGGCGCTTGATTCTGCTTAAGAACTCGGATTTCCAATAATCTTTGATGGCCGAAGAATAGAATCTGTTTTGACCAAGAAAACTCAGTTGAGAATATCCTGCAGGTTCAGGATTCCAGGATTTATAATGTAACTTTGAAGGATCTAGTCTTCAATTAAGAAGATAAAGAAACCTGCCACATTAAAAAATATTGCTACCATTGAAAGACCTTCCGAAATGCAAATTCCAACTGTTTGTGGTTCTATCTTTGGACTTGGATGCTTCTCTCTGCATGTGACTATCATTAATCACCTTACGTCTAGGAAAAGCATTAACCAAGTGGCAATTATTTATCCACATATATTTCTAGAACCTCATACTCCCATTTTTAATGAAAATAAACCAGAAAAGCGCTGCCTCATACTGCCACAGCAACTGGCTTCTACTGCCTCCTCTGAGCAAGATCTTTTTTTTTTTTTTTTTACTGGTGCATTTTGTTGTATTCTCTTGGAAATCAACTGATTAAAAACATATTTCAGTTGACATCTATTACAAGCTTTTTTATGTACATTTTAAATAACTAAAATTGTGTTTCTGTACTTATTTTGATGCAGTTCCCTGGGTCAAAATCTCCAAACAAGCACATACGTGTGGGAAATTTGCTTTGCTGTTTTCATCTCCATTTCTGGCTTAGTTCTGTTTTCATTTCTCATCGGGAACATGCAGGTTTGAAGTTTTGTCCTTTAACATAGACGACCTCCTACTGATTTTGAATAATCAAATTCGAACTGAGTTTATGATATTAGCTTTTACTTTTAGTAAGATCGGTTGCATGTTTTTTCTGTTTTCATACAAGTGTTCTTTCATCTTTCATTGCTTAAGATGGCCTAGACACACGGTAACATTCTTCAGAGGCATTGCATACTTTTTATGACTTCAATGTTTATAGGTAACTAAGAAAGTTAGAAACCTTTGACATTCCTAATTTTTACCTGCTTGAAACAGACATATTTGCAATCCACCACTACAAGATTGGAAGAAATGAGGGTCAGAAGGAGAGATGCAGAACAATGGATGTCCCACCGTTTGCTCCCTGAAAGCCTCCGGGAGCGAATCAGGAGGTATGAGCAGTACAAGTGGCAGGAAACCAGAGGTGTTGATGAAGAGAATCTGGTTCGAAATCTTCCAAAAGATCTCAGAAGGGATATTAAACGCCATCTCTGCTTGTCTTTGCTAATGAGGGTGAGTGATCTCACCTTTTTCTATGTTTATAGTCGTCATCTGATGTAATAATATGTGTGCTTATACTTGCAAAGATTTCCTCCCCCCCCTCCTCTTTTTAAGTCCCCTCTTCTTGATTTGATCATCATGCAAGACTTTGAAAAATTCTCTCTTTTCTTGTTTTGTAGTTGAAAGTTTAAAAGTTAGAGAATGTTTTTCAGTCAGTGTTGTCATTTACCCTTATTATCTAAATTAATCTAAAATATTTGAACATTGATCAATATATGATGAAATATACCATAAGTAGGCGATATTTTGAATAATGAGTGGAGATTATTTATTTTTCTCCCTTTCCAATGTTTCAGGTACCCATATTTGAAAAAATGGATGAACAATTGTTGGATGCCATGTGTGACCGTCTCAAGCCAGTACTATACACAGAGGAAAGCTACATTGTTAGGGAAGGAGACCCGGTAGACGAGATGATTTTCATTATGCGAGGCAAGTTATTGTCTGTAACTACGAATGGGGGAAGAACTGGTTTCTTTAATTCTGAACATCTCAAGGCGGGTGATTTCTGTGGCGAAGAGTTACTGACATGGGCTTTGGATCCACACTCCTCATCCAATCTGCCAATTTCGACGAGAACCGTTCGAACACTTTCAGAAGTTGAAGCATTTGCTTTGAAGGCTGATGACTTGAAGTTCGTAGCCTCACAGTTCCGAAGGCTTCACAGCAAGCAGCTGCGGCACACTTTCAGGTTTTATTCACAGCAGTGGAAGACATGGGCAGCATGTTTTATACAAGCAGCGTGGCGTCGATACCGCAGAAAGAAGCATGAACAGACTCTCTTAGAAGAAGAGAACAGGTTAAAAGACGCATTGGCCAAGACAGGTGGGAGTTCTCCTAGTTTAGGTGCCACCATCTATGCATCCAGATTTGCAGCTAACATCCTTAGAACGATTCGACGGACAAGCTCACGGAAGGCCAGGATTCCAGAGAGAATACCACCAATGTTGCTTCAGAAACCAGCAGAACCTGATTTTACCTCTGAAGAGAATAGTTGATGGAACAAAGGTATTCCTTGTATACAAAAAATGTATGTCTATTCTATGCATTGGTTCTTGTTTCATAATATTGGAAAGAGAATGTTACGGGCATGGTGTTTTGCATGAACATCATTGTATCATTAATAGCTTTGATTGATGGCAAAATACTTCAACCTGAGGTCAATTAGGCAGTATCCAAGCAATGGTCATTGCCTAAACAATAAGTTTTTCTGGATCATTGATGGATGCCTATCTGCCGATCTCGTGCTGGTGAGTTCGTTATGAGTTTGTAGAACAAGATTTGTGAATATGTGTAAAATGTTTCATGTCTTGTAGGTCATTGTTGTTAGTATAAAGAAGCATTTTTCTTTTAGAAGATATTATTAGTAGACATTCACTGTAAATGTCCTGCAACTTTTGTTCATGGTCTGCAGACTTTCTTTGATAATCAAATAGATGAAGTTCAATTCTACAAGATGGATATCTTGTATCTCAAGTCACACCAACAGTTTCAAGGAGTGGGAAGTGGGAACATCTCTTCCCCAACTTTTGAGCGGAAAAAAAAATCCCTTTTATCCAATATATGATTTTACTCTTTTTTAGATACCAAATAAAAGAAGGGTTAAGAAAACGATTTTGAAATAATGTTGTGAATTAATCATCCGAAATTGATTATATCCAATTTGTTGCTCGATTTCAGCTGCACGTTTATTTTCACACCTGTTTCGTACATAAAATAAAAAAAAATAATTAAAAGAACTGCAAAAGTCAATTGAACATTATTTGTAATAAAAAGTCAAAAAAGTATAACAAAACTCTCTGTTGACTTTTAAGGAAGAAATAATCACATCACAAAAGAGTTTAAGCAATAAACCCAAACTTTTCCGACTTTTCATCATTAGTCACGATCGGCCAAATATCCTATTGAAGAAAAGGCATTCAGCTGCATAGCTCACCTGTATGGAGTATTTAGCTTACCAACATGAGTTGAGTTGAGTTGAGTTAGTATAATATATCAATTCATTGTTTGGCCTACCAACTTTAAATGTTGGTGGAGTTGAGTTGGTATATTTTATCAACTCACCCCAATTCTCCCTTCTTTCCATGTTTTCAATGGCTCCACCCATCGACTATTGTCACATTCCGAAAACTAACTCTGGACTCCAACAACTACCTTCGATGACAACTCCGGCGATCAACTTTGGGCTCCGACAACCACCTCCGATGACTACCTTTGCACTATCAACTTCAACGACCAATTGGTTCCGATACCAACTCTAATGACTAACTCTGACAACCACATTCGTAGGTCTCGACAACCACCTCTGACTACAAACTCCAATGAAAATCACCTTCGATGATCACCTTTGAGCGAGAAACTCCGATGACCAACTCGACACTTCAACCACCTTCAAAGACAAACTCCGACAACCAACTCTAATACCACCTTCTGCGATTAATTTTTGCTCCGACAACCACCTTCAATTAAATCTCTAGCGAAAATCATCTTCGATCATCAACTTCGACGACCACTTTTGCCTGACCAACCTTCAGGATTCGAAAACCACCTCCAATGACAAACTTCGATAACCAACTGCAATACACCTTCAGATGACCAACTTTAGACTCTGATAACTACCTCCGATTACAAACTCCAACAAAAATCATCTTCAATAATCAACTTTGACAACCACTTCCAACTACTATAAGACTGATGGTTGTTAAAGTATGTTGTAGGATTGTTGATTATATAAAAAAAAAATATTATTTTGTCTACGTTAAGTACAATATTTATACGTAATGAATTCACATTCAAATGAATGTTAAGAATATTTAGACGAAAAATATGTATGTTGTTAAAAAGTATGTAACATATAACTAAAAAAAAATCATAAAATGAATTTTTTTTCTAAAACATTTTCCAACAAGAATTAGTGAATAATAAAAATTTGTTCTCGGATGATCCTTCAAATTTAAAGGAAATAAAAGTGAAACTGAAGAAAAAGAAGATGATAATGAAATTGATGGAGAAAAATTAACTAGAATCAAAAGTTTTGATTTCACTTTAGTTTCTCATTTTATTTAACCATATTTCTACAAGAAATATAGTGGGTTAATTGTTGTTCGTTGCCCAAAAAAGAAAGAAAAGAAGGAAGAAAGAAATATTTTAAAAATTAAAAGAAAAGAATTGCAATCCATATTTTAACGAGTAAAATATTGAATAAAAAATTTTCAAAACAAAAATAGTAATCATAAAAACATATTATTTAGAATTCAAAAAATTGCATCAGATATCCAAACATATGAATTCAACTCTGCACTCAAAATACAGACATATGAACTCAGATCAAATAACTTTGCATATTTTCTTATCTTGTAGATCACTTTCTTCACCTTTCAAACAAATTTTCCGTTGTCACATGAGGCGAAATTTGTTTTACCCTGTTTAAATTTTAGGGTCAATAGTAATTGATTCAATTTAACACAGCAATTCATTGTCATCAAGTTTCATCCTCACAGAAGATATAGCTAACTATGATACGTTATGATAATGCCCCAAAAATAGAGTTTTCTAGCTTCCTCTACACTTCAAAATACCGTAATAATATCTGGAATCCTCTCCACCAGAACAGATCATTTATTACATGTGAAAACCAAACGGGAAATGGCTGGTACTGGATGTTGCCTCGTATAGCGGAATCAGTTCTGTTCTGGGTTTGGAGAATTAACAAGGGCCTTCACCTCCTTCCTCAGAAATGATGGTAAGGCAAAAGCAGCTGAGTGCATCTGTCAAAGAAAAAAGTTTTTGTTATTCACAGACAAATTTGATGTGAACGGATACAGCTTGTAGAAAGTCAAAATGACTTCTAAAGCCTGCAGGGTCAAGGGATGTAGTCTGGTGTCCATTTTCAACAACAGTTTATATCATTTGAACTTGCATCTGTTTCCCTTTGAAGAATAGCCTACTTTTAGAGTGTACATTTCAGATGTGAATTTGATTTCTAAAGCTTGAATTTATCCACGTGTCCTATGCTACATGTGCCAACATAGCAGTAGCTGATTTTTTCTTTGAAAGAACAAAAAATATAAATGTACCTCTGAATTGTAGAACTTGAGATCTCTTTTATGCTTGACTGCACCTTCTAACTTCTCAATGGGATTAATAGGATTTTTAAAATCAACCAGTGGCCCTTCAGTTGAGCATAGCAAAAAACCTATCACACCACTGAAGAAAACAAAACCTTAAGTTGAGAACAATAATAGTCTGAAAATGGAAAAATCAAAATGAACCCTTTTAAAGTTGAACATAGCTCTTAGCTTTCACGTAGATCTCAACTTTGAAAACCGAAAAATAAGAATATCCCCGCAGGCAATTTATATGTAACGGCAAAAAATTACTTGAAAAGCAGCTAGTTAATGACCTTGGATAAGTTGGAACGCTCGCCCATGCATAATGAACAGATCCTTTGAAAATTTCACGGCAAATAGAGATCATGTCGTCAATAAGATGTGTATGTAGCCACATACTTTCTGCCATGTTACAGAGGACCCCACCAGGCTTCAATGCTTTTGCTATCGTCTCAAAGAATGGCTTCTCAACTAGCTCCTGAGCAGGCCCTAAATCGCAAGCAACCTTGTGATGGATGGTTACTCCCTACTAATCCCACATCAATCCATTTCATGGATAATATTATTTCAAGACCACTCCGTACTATAAACTCTACACTTTTTCTCTAGTTTTCATATTAAATAATATACTGAAATGTCTTGTCATAAATGAGTTGTACAAATTCCATATCAAATGTATACAAACATACCAACAGGGTCTGAGGAATCGACAATGATTGCATCATATTTCCCTCTTGGTGCACGCCGTAGGAATTCAACAGCTGTAAAAATCACAATAATAACAGATAACAACGGGCATATATATAGCACAATGATTTTCAATGTCAATCCAATTAATTGATATTGGAAATATAGAAAAACAAAGAAATAAAACAAAAGATAAAAAAATTGGGACATACCATCACCAACGTGAAGGTGGACACGGGGATCCTCGAATCCTATAGCTAAATCAGGAAAAAACTCCTTAGATACCTACAGGTGAATAAACCAGTGCACCAAGGTGGTTAACTTTTCAGGAAAAAACACAGTGATTGTTTATCACAAAAGGGATAGTCACATATCATACATCAATGACCATCTTATCTATCTCACATATGTCTATATGCTCTACAGAGTTGTGGCGAGAGATTTCACTCAGAACTCCACCATCACCACCACCTACAACAAGAACCTGCAACATTTTCTCATTAGTTTATATTTCCTTACTTTCTATTCGACAAGAATGAATCTTCATTACAGACAATGCTTTAGACCAAACGGAACAGACTATCATTAATGACATGCTTAAAAAATAAGGATGCTATATACCTCATTTGTTGAATAATCTCTTTCACCCCATTAGTTTTCTAAATATTAATTATTATGCACTGTTTTATTGGATTGAATCATTGAGTATACATAACTTAAATCTTCAAGTGCCGACAGAAATCCATAATGCTAAGCACAAATACGTAGTCATAGTGTAAAATGAGTTTAGAACAGAAATAAAGACTTAATTATCGAGTGAACTACTTGATGCAAACCCATGATAATAACCAATCAGGAGAACAAAAAGAAACAAAACAGTTCAAACTGAATGGCTTTATACCTTATCGACTGTAATTACCCTTTCGCACTTGGCAATTTATAGAATATCATTATATAGAGATCAGATTGGTATAACTATCAGCGTTTGAGCAAGTCAAAATTGGAACAAATCAGATGCCAAAAAGTAAGCAAACTCTTAACATTTCTAGCTGGTCTTTTTTAAAATGATAAAGTGGAGTTATAACCCAATAACGATTTATGTGCCAAAACTAGTACCAACTTTGTCCTTTCTCATAATAATTAGAAGATAGTTTGAAAAATTGTCAATGGGCAAAGTGATTTACTTATCAAATCAAGACTCTCAAAAACAAATAATCCTTTCCATCGTTCCTCATACTTATTGCATGAGAAAATGGAAGTACTGCAACTATAAAGACAAAAACACCGTGGTTTGGGTAGATGGAGTCACCGTTTTGGGAGATGGAATTGAACAGAGGGGCAGATGAGTAATCATCTCCTGATAGGCACACTCATCTTTTTCAGTTAATTGGACAATACCATCTAGAACAAGCACTTTCCCATAAGTAGTGGACTGTCAAAGAAAAATCACGGCATCAGTTACCTCTACTGTATACTTCCTTTGGAAACCATAGGATGATACGATAGGGGAGAGTAAGCAAAATAAGATATACCTCAAAAACGACCACTTCTTGGAACTCTGACTTCCCTTTAAATAATATAGACTCTACTTGGAGGGAGTGTGCTTCTCCTAAAAAACAGAAATAGAGGGCCCATAATTGTCATGCTTGAGGTAGGAATGCAGAACTCATATCAACTCTCAGAATATTCTAGCAAGCATTGACATAACATATATCTATCGTCTATTTTAATTCCTAAACTTTCGAACTTATTTCATATGTCCCTAAATATTCAAATATTCTACATCACTTTGGGATCTACATTAAAAATTATGCAAGTCTGTTAATTATTCATTAACTATCTTATAGAAACTGACTCATTTTGTAGCCTGAAACTTGGCTTGTCATGTATATGTTCAAATACTTTCTCACCAGCTACATCTTATCATATACATGTAAAAGAGACATGTGACGCAGGTTTTATGTAAAATCAACAATAATGACCAAAATAGTTTTCATGCAAATATCATGGGCCAAAGTAGAACATCAAAATATTTAAGAACCAAAACAGAATAAGTATGAAAGCTATGAAAATAAGATTTAACCCTAATTTATAAGTATGAACCATCATGGAGCATCAATAGTTCATATTCTCCCTTTGGGAGAATGGGAGAAATATCAATATTATATTGGTTCCTCTAGTCTCTAACATCACTACATCACTACACTAACTATTCGTCATAATATTGCTAAAAGTATTCAAATATACACAAATACTGTAGCAATTTTGAACACGTCAGAAAATTAACTATTCAATCTAATGGGATAACGATGTTCATCAGATAGGCAATAACATAAGAAATAAAAAAAATTAAGAAAAAAAAGTAGAGAAGGCTACCGGGCCACATGGGATTGTTGAAATAGACCCTTTTCTTTCCGTCATCTGAATTTGGAAGATATTGACACAAAAATAAGTCCATGAAGGATCTCATTAGAGCACATGAACGACTGAACCAAAATTAAATTAAGCAAGAAAAGAGCACAGATAATGACCATAAGCAAACTGAGGTTCTGAGAACCACCCAGAAACAACAGTGGAATGGCACTTGGCCTCAAGTTCAGGGCCTGAAGCCCTAGCCTTTAAACAACAAGAAGGGATCTCCTTCTTCGTAAGAATCCCATTACTCCCCTTCCCATCCATAGTCTTCTGGCATCCCAAACCTCTTCCTGCGTCGGCTTCCATAAAAGATCCTTTTCTTCTCGAGCTCCAGTCTCTATCGATTCAAATTTATCCACGAGAAAGAGACCAGACTAGTTAGTTCAAACAATCATCTTCATCATATAGTTAAGAATTCTAAGAAATCACTGTTTATATTAGAACAACCAAAGTAAGAAGTTGCTACAAAGTGAGAATGAAGAAAATTCTTAATCAAAAAGTAATCCCATAGGATGAGGAAATATACCAGCTGATCATAAACCAAAACCAAAGCTAAAGTCTGCTTTAACATTTTATACAAATCAACCAATTATTTGAAAAGGAAATCTTTTCTCAAAAGGAAAAAACAGTAATTTCCAGATCACAATATTGATTCCGTTTTAATGCATCATATCAAAGAAAATTTGATTCTCTATAAATCCTTATTAGCTTCCTTTTGAATTAACGTCGGAAATAACCAAATATGGCAAGTAATTTGAACCCAGAATATTAAGGAAGACACTGGACAAGGAATACACCCTTCTCTCGCAATTTACCAATTCCTTAAACCCCAAACTTTGAAAACATTATATTTAATGCGATAAAAATAATTTTCCAACGGTTATATAAAAACAGAACAATGTTAACAAATAATCTCTGAAACAATATGGCTCGACGATTAAAAAAGAAAAGGAACGAAAAGCCCCGTAAGACTAAGTCCAGTTGCTCGTAGACCAGAAGAACAAGAAGAAGTACCGTACGATATACATAAAAAAAAAAGGCAAGGACAAAAATAGAGAACAACATAGTATCCGAAGAAACAAACAAAAAACCTGAAAACGCAAGAACCCAGATGCTTCGAAGAGGAGAAATGCATATAAATAACAAAATCAAAGTAAACTAAAAGCAAACAGAGAGAACAAGAGAAATGGGATTACAGAGCAAGAACAATCAAAGCAGAGTTGAAGAGGGAAAAGAGAGAGAGAGATTACCAGGCGTTAATTTCTGGAAATGGGAACTTTTCAAGTTCTGGGAAAGAGACGAACAAGCGGGAAAGAGAGGCAAAGAGAAGAATCTCGCTACACAAACACGATCAGTCCCTTCCTTTCTCTCTCTCTCTCTGGGTTTCTCTGGTTTTCTTGATTGTTGTTGGAACTTCGAAAGTATTAAGGAAATGGGGATTTGAGGAATATATAATATTGATTGATGGGGAGATTGAAAATTTGAAGCATCGTTGTGAATTGTGATTAGCAATTTCTTTATGATATTCCACGGGATAAATGTGTGAAAAAATTGAAATTCATGACCCCTCCATCTCATCATTATTCTCGACCAAACCTCTCTATTTGAACTCTTTCATGTCATTATTTCTTAGCCTCTTAGACCAATTTAACTATGTTGAGATTGGCTAATGGGAAAATAAATTTCTCTAATCACATTATATTTTAAAAACACGTAAAAAAAAACAAGTTTGTCGTGTATCTATAGGTTTAATTTGACTCAACACGCAAAACTTACTTTATCCATACATAATAACGATAAAAAGACTAAGAGTTTTTATTTATTTATTTTTCTCGAATCTTTAAATGATAGTACATGCAAGTTCTTAGTTGGTATAGCAATTGGTCTAGTTAGTTTCGTTAATGAACGAGACCTCAACCTGCTAACTAAATATGCAAAGATGTCCTTGTTAACCACCTTCTTAGAGAGATTATGGCTACTTAGACCAAGGAAGTTTAAACCAATAACAGGTTTATGATGTCCTTAAATGTTTTTCGCATACACACTATACTTGTGTATTCAACGAGTCTATAGCCTCGACCAACAAATCCATGTAATCTTTAAACCTTCGTCATGATGAGGATAGATTATTACAATCGTCAATTTTCAATGACATATTTCTAATAAGTTTAAATTATCAATTCGTGTTGATGACATTCTACCCTTTTATATGTATCATTTGTCGCTCTTATATCAAATATAAATGAAAAATGAAAAGATTATAATAAAAAAAATTACTTACATATTTTTTAACTTCATAAAAAAACCAAATATTAATTTAAAAATCATTGACAATTTATGATTGGACAATTGAATATGATAAATAAAGATGAATGTAGTTAGGATGTGCTAAAAGTATTTTTCTTTTTATTTTGATCTTTAGTGCATGTTAAACTTACGTTAATCACTTACACTAAAACGTTAAAGATCTTTTGATAGGGTCTTTATACCTTAACTAATTATATTAGACTCAAATAGTTTAATAATTATAGGTGAAAATTGAACTATCGACCTTTAGAATTATAATAAGTGTTTTATTAATTTAGCTATCTCAAATGGCCTTATGTATATATTAATCTTTCATTAAATTAGTGTATTTCCAACATAAATTTATTTCCTAAAGTGTATATAGCATTATAAATGATTGTGAGGTTTTCAAGGAATATATTCCCCTCAACTTACAAATCACTCATATACGTGTCTTATTGCTCGGTTGAAATTGACTTAATCACTCATATATGGAATTGATTTGATTTAATATATATTAATTAATTTACTTTATTAGGTAATAATAACCTCAACCTCTTCATTTGATTGTACTTTTTTTTTTTTTTGGCCTTTTCGAACATTAATTTCCATTTAAAGAATATAATATTTTACTTGTGTGATTTCAAAGAATATATGCCCCTAAACTTTATCAATGGTTCATACACATTGCTTTCCTCATGTGACAGCTGTGCTCTTAATTTTTCTTTTTCTCTTTTTTTCTCCTTCATTTGATAATAATTTACTTTTAGTTTTTAGTTTGAAAAAAAAGTTGAGCTTATAAATACTACATCCATTGTTTACCTCATATAAATATTTTTAAAATTCGAGTTAAGTTGTGGATTTTTTTTAATTAGAAAAGTAATTTTTATTTTTGGTATTTCACTAAGAATCAGAATATCTTTAAAAGAGATAAAAATTATAGTGAAAGAAAATGTGAGGAAATAAACATAAGTGTAAAAATTAGAAAAAGCATAATGTTTATAAAAAAAAAAAAAGGGTCTTTAACTATTAAGACACGTTTTTTTCTTTTTTGATAATATGTGAGTTGATTTACATTAGCACCACTTGAATGTTGAAGTTTTTATCGGTGTTTAACGAACTAAAAAAAGGGTAAAAATCACGTCATGTCTCTGTGGATAAACTAATATTAAATTAGTCAAAGTGTGTTTAACTCAGCATAATTGGTATGCATTTTCTCTCCTTGGAAGTTTGATTCCTCATCCATTCAATTGTTGTTAAAAAATTAAGTGAAAATATCTATTAGATCCCTAGGTTTTGGGTCTAATTTTCATTTAGTTCCTAGGTTATAAAATGTTACACATTTAGGGGTATTTGATGTTGGGTTGAGTTGGTATTTTTTACCAACTCAATGTTTGGCTCACCAACATTAAATGTTGGTGAAGTTATTTTCCTAAATCATCCCAATTCTCCTCAATTCTCTCTCCTTCCAATGTTTTTAATAGTTCCACCCAATCGACCACCTTCAACAACTACCGATACCACATTTCAGCGACATGCTTAAAAAACCACCTTTGGGCGGCCAAGTCCGACAACCAACTCTAAGCTCTGGCAACCACCTCTGACGACAACTCCGACAACTAACTCCAACAACCATCTTCGTACAAAGCAACTCCGACAATATACTCCGACTTCCACATTCGCATGACTAACTTTGATGACAAACTCCGGGCTCCGCCAACCACCTTCAATGACAACTCTAGCGACTAACTCCAATGACTACCTTTGCATAAGCAACTCCATTGATATAATCCAACTACCACCTTTGCATGGTCAACTCCGACGATCAACTCTAGGCTCCGACAACCACTTCCGACGACAACTCCCGTGGACCATCTTGGGCCCGTGTTTGTTGCAATGATGAAAATAAAACGGTGGGTTTAATAACCCACCATCACCTTCACCCGTTTTCCCATGTATTTTTCATTACTCCCCCAACTCTCTCAATTACTTTATCGTTTCTCATCCTCCCATGCGTCTCTTGACATTCTTCGCATTTTGTGTTTAGTATATGAATACTTTATAGAGAATTTGTTATGTTTTGATAATGCAAAAGAATTGGACTTTTTTTTTGGTCTTAGAAAATATTCCTAAGAATTTACTGAAATCAATTTACAGGAGAAAATAATATTCCTCTTTCTAGACTGCGTTGCATTTTCATATCCTACCATCAGTTATTTCAATCTCTCAATTATTACCTCTTTGTCGATCAAAGTAACAAGAAGGGAAAATAAATATAATAAACAATCTCAATCTCAACATCTATATTTTGGGTGCCATTAATAATTAAAGCCTCCATACCATACAATTACAAATGAAGCAAATTTGAGAAGCAACCATCATAACATATGTGTTGTATCAAAAATATCAAAATTAAAACAAATACAAAAATTGGTGATTACCTTAATTATTAGAAGAGATATAGCCCCTAAATTAAAAATTAACGTACAAGTAAAGGAAGGAAGGTATCACATTATATGGTTAGCGTGTGAATGTGAGGTTAAATAGATATTAATAAGTGAAAAATTCTTCCCTATTAACATTTTAATATAGTAGAGATAAATGTGATTTCTAGCCATTTTCTGTCATTAAAAAAAATAATAATGCTACTTTTTCTTTATCGGTGCCATTCATTTGCCACCACATGATAATTTCTATTTAATACAAAATATAAATTTTGATAGTAAATAGAATACTTTTCTTTTCCTCAAAGAAATAGAAAGGTTATTTCTATGCAAACTTGAGTAAATATATATTTGAAAGCATAAAAATATTATAATAATATAACTGTTTAGTGGACCTTTAATATTAATATTGTTGTTTTCAAAATTTATTAGAGAAATATTGTTGTTTTAAAACTTATTAGAGAAATATTTTTGTTTTGGGATTTCGAGGCTAGAAGTCGAGGGTTGAGGATTCGACTAATGTAGAGGTCTAACATTGAAAACTCGAAAAACAAAGAAAAACTTGAAAACAATACGTAAATTAGGGTTGTCTAAGTCGAAACTTCAACCCTCGACAAGGAAAAGGAAATCTCGCTTTTGTGAGAGGATCTCGCTCTAGAAGGGAATCTCGCTAATTTGTATATTAGGTTGTCGAATGTTGAAGTTCTAGCATATGTAAGTCAAAACTTCAACCTCGACAAGGAAGATAAGTGAGTGAAGCAGATTGTAAGAGTGAGCAAGATTGTAGGAGAGAGCGAGAGCAAGATTGAGTCTGCCATAGGATTAAACGGTCAACCAGTCAGCTGACGTGGTCTGCCACATGGAAATCGTCTTCACTTTATTTACTTTCCATAAGTCTGAAAAAATGCATATATATCACCATGTTGCCCCTGGTCCGATTCCCTGCATGCATTGACGTTATCCGATTCCATGCATTCATTGACGCATTCATGCCCCTCTACCAAAGCCTTAATGCCTTTTCAACCACCCTAAACTCGTGGGTCGAGTTTTCAACACTCAACCTACATTCTTTTAAACCACCATCCTCTTCATTTTTCCTCAATCACTCCCTCGATAATTTTTTAAGACTCACTACCCTTGATTTGCTCACTCCTCTCCCCTTGATTTGCTCACTCCTCTCCCCTTGATTTGCTCACTGCCCTCTCACGCCTTTGAAATCATCTTCCTCTCCTCCCATTTCCATTTCCATTTATCTTCTTGTATTTTGTTTAATACAAATTATTCTTACACAACTATACTGGTTCGTTACTCTACTAAATTATTGTGATAGTTAACAAGTTTAGTATAGTTTCAAAAGTTTAATATAATTTGAAAATTTTAGTTTACTCATATGAAAATTATTGTTGTTATGTTTATTGTGATAAGTTGATCTTTTCTAGTATTAACGTTGAAAATATATTTTAAAATAGTTTGAAAAAAGTTTATTTTATTTTATTTTTTTATTTTGTATTAAATTTGAAAAAATAGTTTTAAAAAGTTTACCTCATTTTAATTTGAAAAGTTTAATTTGTTGTTATTTTTAAAAATAGTTATAAAAAGTTTAATTTATTGCTATGTTTAAAAATAGTTATAAAAAGTTTAATTTATTGTTATATTTAAAAAGTTGATGTTCATAAAACTTAAAAAGTTTATGTTTATAAACTAAAAAATTTAATATTTTTTTAATATATTTCTTATAAAAGTATAATACAAAAAATTGATTTGTTTAATGGTATTGATGGAGTTGAGTATGACCAACCACCAAGTGGAGGTTTTACCATAAATGTGATCAGTGAAATTATATTAAACAATTTCATTCAAATGGTTGGGATGTTACTTAGTGTAGATATGGGAGCAAATCAGATAGAAATAATATATGACATTCCAATCTAGAACCATCAGGATCAATAAGATATATGTCATTCCATATTTCGAATGCACAAGCTATGAACTTGATGTTCTCAATGGCAATGCCAGTGCCAAATGTAGTGCATTTGTATGTAAATGTAAATATGATAGGGTGGATCCTGATACATCATTTAACCAGTTTGAAGATCCAACTCAATGTATCGATCCTGGTCTGGAGTCAGTTGCATCGCCATGTGATAATGAAGATATGGTGGCTAACAACCTGTACAGATACTTCAGAACAGAAACGGATGGCGAATTTGAAGAGTTGGATTTCGATGGTCGAACATGAGATGCTTTCAAATACATTCAATGATTTGGATATGAATGCATTGGATAGCATTCGGGAACATAACCCAATTGTAGCTCCTGTGGACTTTGACAATATGCAATTGTATAAAGGAATGATTTGTCAAGATAAGGAAATGCTATAATACACGGTCAAATGTTTTGCAATAAAGTGTCACGCACCATACAAGGTTGTTGAATCTACACTGACGATTTTGACAATTCGGTGTAAGAAGTGGGAGGAAGGTTGCAAATGGAGACTTCGTGCAATAAAGAAATCGCATGGCTTGTTCGAGATCACTAAGTATGATGAGCAACATACATGTTTTTATTCAGAACTAAGTCAAAGTCACGTGCAATTGGATTCATCAATGATTGCACTGGAGTTCTGTGACGTTGTAAGAGAAAAACCATCTATCAGTGTGGCACAACTGCAATCCGACATCAAATCAAAGTTTGGATATCATGTTCCTTACCATAGGTTATGGGAGGGAAAAAGAAAAGCGTTGGCTAAAGTGTTCGATGATTGGGATGAGTCTTACAAATTGTTGCCCAGGTGGTTATATATGGTTAAGTAGACTAATGGGGATGGTTCCTGAAACACCTGAGAGAAATTGTAACACACGAAGATGTGTGTTTAATTTTAGATCGACATGCTAGTATAATTGCAGCAGTGAACAACCCAGCAAATGGTTGGACGGGACCGAAATGTCACCATTGTTTCTACTTGCGACATATCGTCAACAACTTCAATAAAAAGTATAAATTTAATTCATTGAAAAATTATGTTTATCGTGTCGGGTGTCAGTTTCAAATTCGAAAGTTCGACAAAGCAATTGAAGATATCAAAGGAATAAATTGGAGCTGTCTGAGTTTTTTTTTACAATATTAGTTTAGAGCAATGGACTCAAGCACATGATGAAGGATTCAGATATAAGTGGATGACGACAAATCTATCAGAGTGCATAAATAGAGTCCTCAAAGGAGCTCGAATGTTGCCTATAAATGCTCTTGCTCAGATAACATTCTTCAAATGCGTGAACTATTTCGAGAAAAGAAGGGAAGAAATAAGGGATGCATTATAATCAATAAAGTTTTACATTATTCTTTACCCTCACACTTTTCTCTACTATTCAATTATAGTCACTTTTAATATATATATTTTTTCAGATCATGGCTTTCCCAGGACCTATTGATCTCGATGTTTTATACGACCAGTCCATTCATCTATCATATGTTGTATGACGAGATCGTACTACTGGAGAAATATCTTGCAGACATCGAGAGACAGTTCTCCAGCACATTATCCCGCTCCACCCTCGAATACTGCCACTACTGCGCACATCTGGATTCTATGGGGTTTCCAGATTAGGATTTATTCAGTTAGACTGACATCTGATCACAGCCTTGGTCGAAAGATGGAGGCCCGAGACGCATACATTCCATATGTTTATTGGAGAGTGCACTATCACTCTACAAGACATAGAAGTGTTGTTGGGGTTACCTGTTGATGGTGAGCCGGTCATCGGAGTGATGTACGATGACTGGTTAGAAGCTTGTCAACTGTACATCGGTGCGACCCCACCTGTCGACAAGATTAAAGGATCGAGATTAAGTTTAGTATGGTTAGAAACACAATTTTGTGAGCTCACAGATGATGCAGACGATGAAACTGTCATAAGATATGCGCGAGCATATATACTATAAATGATGGGTGGAAGTCTGTTTTCAGATAAATCAAGTCATTTTGTTCACTTGATGTTCCTACCACTATTAGCTAACCTCCATGATGCGGGGCGGTATTCGTGGGGTGGTGCATGTTTGGCATGGTTGTATAGACAACTATGCAAAGCAACAAGACCTGAGGTTCGAGAGATAGTTGGGTCTCTCATACTTTTGCAACTATAGGCTTGGGAGCGATTTCCAACAATGGCTCCACAGGTACATCATGTTAATGACGCTTCAGTTAAGTTGCGAGCCCTCGGTTCTCGGTATGTTTTTGTTTTAATTTCAATTTAATTTTTTATATACTGATCTAGTAATTTTAATTCTAAAATTATCATTTTAAAATTAAGGTGAGAGCAATATTTGTGTGACTAGGACCCATTACAGTGTAGTCAAACCCAGTATAGATACATATTTGATCTGCTTCAACCTGAACAGGTACATTACACTACAACCTTAATTGATTATTTTATTCACATTTTTTAATTGTATTTGTCTTTAATATTCTCTAAATATATATTTTTTTTTCAGGTTATTTGGGAGCTGTACAGAAAATTATTGTGCATAAATTTGCTCTATTTTTGTATGAAATGGTCAAAACCATATGGCAGACGATGAGGTCTTCTCAATATGTTTTCACATTGTGAGTGGCATCTTCCTGATAGGTGATGAGACAATTCGGTTTTCAGCAAGGATGTTCCATCGCCTTGTAATACTGAATCCGTACTGCATGAATATTGACCTAAGGTGGAGATTGGTCCGAAAAGTTGCACATTTGGTAGTGCGATGGCACTATCGTGCAAGGTTTATTGGCAGTGGGGGTTTCTCTTGAACAGTTTGACACAGATGTCATCCAGAATATATTCATTATTATAATATATCACAAGGCGCTACGTCACTCGTCCGGAGCAGCTGTGGGTTATCTGGTAAATGAATGAATATTATCTAATTATTTTTAATTTAAATTTATTTTAAATATTGTCTAATTGTTTTATAATTCACAGAGATCAAACAACAGTAGATTCCGTGAGGTTGCGAATGATCCGAACCAGGTTCTTGCTATATGTCAACAACTAAAGCTATATGGAGGAAATTCATTACATGTACGATATACCTATTTGTCCTCCACCAGCTCCTAGACGTAGAGAACCTGTCGGGAAGAGGATGAGTTTGATGAGGTTGCACATAATGTGGAGGAGTTGCCCCCTATGATGCAAACGCAGAGTCAAACTGATTATGTTAGTCCGATGATGATGATGCCAGCATTTGGTTCAGGACATTAGACTCAGAGGCTGGTCCTTCGTCTTCAAACGTGCATGGACATGGTCGAGGTCGTGGAGAGCAATACTGAAATATTTATATTATGAAGCGCCTACAAAGGTACCAGAGCAACATCAAGAAGAACCCGAGCAACCTCAAGTTCGAAGTCGACGACGACAACCAGCTCGAAATCGACGACGTCCGCCTTGTGGGACACATTGATTTTTGTAATTATTTTCATATAAATGAGATATTTAATTTACAATTTTTTTAAAAATTTTATGAGTTATTATTTTTTTAATTTATTATTTTTAGAGTTTAAATAAAATAATAAAATATTTTTAGAAATTATTTTTATAAAATGGAAAATAAAAAAAATAAAAAAAGAAAGAAAGAAAGAAAGAAGAAGGTGGAATGTGTAATAATTAAAAAAGAAAAAAAAGGGAAATTTGTACGGTATTCTCGCTCTCTATCAAAATCTTGCTATTTTGCTCTCGCTCTCGCTCTGAAACTCTCGCTCTCGAATTTGATTGGGAAGTTCAGTGGCAAAAAGAAGGAGATTCATTAGCTCGTTATTTAATCAGACTTGCTGAGATGACAGAATCTGTAAAAATTATTCAATAAGCTTTGGAAGGAATTCCAGGGGACCTTATGAAAATTTAGAAATACGATCTTATCCGGAATGATAATTAAACAGACTCAATAATAATGTTAGGAAGGGCAAGATCGAAGGTTCAAAGTTCCGTACAAATGAAAGGAAGGTCGAGGGTTGAAAACAACAATATTTTCCTAAATAGTTTCTAAAAGAACAATATCCTTTTAATTTAGTAGCCAATATCGAGATATTGTAACTCATTACATATTTATATTAGAAAGTTAAATTCTTGATAAAATTTCAAATAAATCCACCCGTAAAATTTCAACTAAATAGTTATTAATGTAAATTTAATAATTAAAGTTACATAATATATATATATATGCAACCACTGATTTCACAGTATTTTTAAAAAATGATCTGCTGTGATGGTTCTGATTTCGCAGAACTGCTAATAAAAATGATATGAATAAAATAAAATAACTTTAACATCAGTCTCACACTTGCAAGATATTTTTACAAAGCCTAATGGTCCATCAAATAAAACAGTAAGACAAGACCACGTTGACTATGAAACTATTAGCATTAATTAATGATGTTATTTGCTAAAGTAAGTTTTCAATTTGACACAGTGAGATTGATTTGTACTCGATCTTACATTGTTATGATTATCGTATTGTACAAAAATTAATTATTTTAAAAATCAAAGATATTCTCTCCAAAGAAAATATACTGA
This sequence comes from Benincasa hispida, assembly GCF_009727055.1. Lineage (NCBI taxonomy): Eukaryota > Viridiplantae > Streptophyta > Magnoliopsida > Cucurbitales > Cucurbitaceae > Benincasa > Benincasa hispida. The sequence continues at coordinate 19,141,079 of NC_052360.1, forward strand.
TTGCACTTCCACCTTATAATTTGTGGAACCTTTAGATAAAAGGGTAAGTGTATTTAACCACATTTTTAAAATGATTTCTCAAATAAATACGTTTATCTGAGACGGAAATAAAGTGAATAGCTAAGTAAAAATAGTTATAAACCACTAATATAGGCCTAAATTGATTTACTATAAAAATTTAGAATTTAAATTGATATAATCATTATTTTAATATTTTAATTGATAAAATCTAAGTTTTTAGAGGCATTTAGTGCAACAAATAAAGTTATGAAGGATTAAAAAAAAAAAAAAAAAATAGAGAAAGTCAAAGGTGGGACATGCACGTGTCAAAACATGAAGCGTGTGCGCTTTTTAAATAGGAAATAAGGTTTTTTTTTTTTTTTTTTTAAAAAAAAAGAATTAATCGTTGATTGGTGATCGGCCGCATCCATGACTGTCATTTTCCATCTACCCACTTTGTGCCCAGTGAACAGTGGTTATGGATTGGATTGAATAAATGATGTGAATTAAGTCATTTCTTTAATTTTTTTTTCTAAAAATATGTAAAATACTTATTTAGTTATTCTCATATACTGGATTAAAATTATCAAACTTAATTTCAATTTAGATTATGAAAGGTTTTTTTTTTCTCTAAGGTGGTAAGAAATCATCTTAAGTTATCCAAAAAGAAGTGCAAAGTTAAATAAAAATAAATAAATATTGTGTGTAAAAGAAATATATATATATATATATTTTTAAACAATAACTATTAAACTCAAGTTGTTTCGGATTGGTTCGAGTTATTTTAAGCGAACCCATGAATCAATCTAACCCAACCCATAATTTTTTTTATTTATTTTAATCCAACTCAACCCAAATTGAATAAGTTAGGTTAGATTGATCCGGTTTCGAGTCATCGGATTTTTTGAACACCCTTACTAATGAACCCTTAGAAAAATGGCTAAGATATATTTTTTATTTGGGGATTTGGTGTAGATAGCCAAAAACATACAATAATAATAAATAGGCACAAAAAAATCTTCCTATTTGAGAAAATTAGGTGCCATATAAGTAACAACAAAACGTTAAGCAAAAAACGGAAGAGAGGGAAGAGGAGATTTTTGTAGGTCGTCTAAAGTTTTTTTTAGGTACAGGAAGTAAATAAAGAGAAAGATCTAAATCAAGGGAAAAAAACTTGAGAGGTTAAAAGGAGAGATAGAGTAATGTGAACCAAAAAACGTGGGATAGATGCCACATTAGCAATGAACGAAAATCAGCGTGATCAAACGGGCCAATAGTGATCTCCCATGGTAAATTTTGGAAATAGTAACATCGGGGTGGATCTCATCATTTTATTTTTTATTTTTTATTTTCATTCTTTAATTATGATTGTGACAAAGTTCGAAGTACCATTTGTAGGGCAAGTATGCCCCATCTCTAAGGAGGCATCGGGATCGACTTCCCTTAGGGGTAGGGGTACTGCGAAGTCATTGCTTACAGGATTACTTAAAATACCGAATCACCTCTTTTCAAGCAAAAAGAGAAGAAACAAAATGATTAGAGAAAGGAAGCCATTGCTAGATCTGAGTGGCGTACCAGACACAGCCATTAACTCTACTTTAACATGGAGAATGGGAGAATATGGAATCAGGAAAAGTCCATATGGAAAAGATTGTTGTAGTTGAATGGCAACCATTCTTTTGGGGCAAAAAGGAATAACTTCAAAAATTGTCCAAATATAATAAAATTTCATATCAAGAGTTGAAATAACCATCAATGGTTTAGAGGAGGATTCGAGGCGCTGTTCTATTAATCAAAAGGACATATGCCTTGGCATCAAAAGAACATCATATATCAATCATTTTCAATTGTCAAAGCAAGTTAGAAGTTCAAAACCAACCCAACCATCATAGTCATTTTCCATCTTATTTACAAGGTACAACTCCTCCTATCTCAAAACCATGGAACCAACCAAGCAGACACTTCTCATTCTATAATGCATTTTGCAGCTGTTTCTCGTCCTGCTGCAATTCATTCCCAACCCATTAGCCATCAACTTATTAGGTAGTTCAGTTTGCACACTACCCATCTTACAATTCTCATTCTCTCATACATATTCTTAAAATATGAGGAAACCTATGTGCTATAATCTATATCATGCCTATGTTCATCAGCAAGATTATCCATTCAAATTGAACTTTAAACTTAGAATTAATAACTCTCTTAGTTTTGTTGCTGGATTCTTTGAGAGTGTGTGGCTAGGTTCCACAGTTCTTGTAGTTCAATAAGGTTGTTGGATTTGATTAATTTGATGTTGGGTTGAATGTTCTTATAGTTGCCTGATGAATTAGTTGAATTCGAACACTTTTAAGGCTAGTTTTCGATGTTTTATTTGATAATTTTTTTTAATCATATATTGATATCGAACGGGAATGTGTGCTATTTCGTGGGTCTTTGGGGGTGAGGGGAACAATCCAACCTTTAGAGGGTTGGAGCGAGCTCCTTACAATGTTTGGTCCTTTGCCACATTCCATGTTTCCTTGTGCGCTACGACTATGAAGCTTTTTTTTTTGGTAATTATCCGCTTAGTTATCTTGTTTGAATGGAGGCCTTTCTTTTTGTTAGCTTCTGTCTTTTGTGGGTTTCTTCTTATATGTCTTTGAATTCTCCCCAACAAAAGCTTGGTAACAATGTAATTTATTTTTAAAAAATACTAAAGAACAAAGTTAAGGAAGAGCACAATTCCCCTCAAGCTCAGGCTATAGCTATACGTTTCCATTAGCATTTGCCAGTGGAAGATCATCATCCACTGAAATCTATCATTTTGAATTTGAATCCAATTTAAAGTTGATTTGATAAGAACAGTTGAAATCGATTTCAGAGCTCATATGATTCTATAACCTATATGAAAATATTTTGTGTAGTCGATTTGATAAGAACAGGTTCAACCAGATTTCAACCATCCTTCCTCTAATTTCTCAGAAATTTTGTTCAACTAGCTATACAAATTCAGAATGCAGACAGTTCATGGCAAATTTAGACAGAATTTGATACATCCTGACTAAAACAAAACGAAATGCAATAAGATAATCAGAATCGAGTACTATTGAAACGATGAATAATATTATTCTCGATCTCGAAGAAACGCATACAGTTCTGGAAATGAATTTACATAAAAACGAAACAAGAACTCAGATTAAAGAAAACGAAGGTCATGAAATTGAGTTACAGAAATTATATCATCCTAAGATCTTGTTCACAATCTAACCTCGAATTATCAAAAATCGTAGCACCGACCGTTTCGTTCCCAATCGCCGTAGCGGGTGGGCTCGGGGCCTTTAGGTCCACCGACCTCGCGGGTCGGTTGATCCATATCAACTCCTTCATCTTCACCGTCTCCTCGATCTCCGGCAGCCTCGTGTTGATTAGGCGAATTTCCTTTCCCGGCCTCTCGCTGTTCCTCGCTGGACACACCTTGCTCCGATCGGGAAGGCTGTTGATTGGACAAGGAGCTCACGAATCGGCTCAACGAGTTGGAAGTCAGGCGACTCACCGCCGGTAGAGCGGAGAGAGTCGGCGGCGACGAGAGTAAACGGCTGAGATTGCTCGACATTTTGTTACTCGATCGGATCCGCGAACGGCCGGCGGTTGAAGAGAAAATCGGTATTTATAGTCCTTTGATACGACATCGTGTTGGACAACAAAACCCACAACGTGTAATTGTTTCGACGCAGTCAGCCCTATACTTTTGAAAGTTGTTATATTGCCCTTAATTAATTAATTTTTTTAACATTTCGAAACTACCCTTATTTTTTTTAGGCCCGTTTATTTGACAGATAAATGAGATTTTAGATAAATATTTAATGTTTGTGTTTGTTCTACAGAATTTCGCTTTTTAAAATTCTATATATTATTATGTAAAAACTTTAAATCCATCTAACATATATTTTTTAACACCCTTCTGTAGAATTTTTATACCTATAAAATGAATAATGTCTAATTAATTATTAAATTAAAATTAAATAATTATCATTATTAATTTTAATTATTTATAAAATATAAATATATTATTCATACTTGATACATTTCAATAATACATTTGTGGCATTGATATTTTATGTTATCGTAACTATTTAACATAAAATTTATTATTAATTATTAATATTCTAATTAATTAATTAATATTTATTTAATTATTTTTATCAATTAAATAAAATAATTTAAATAATGTTTAAAATTAAAATATTCATTTATTGATATTTTAGGTGATTAAATAAGTAATCAATACACCACTATATTAAATGATTGAATTTATTTATGTCTACACTGTTTGCTCTTACATTTGATTAAACAATTATTTAGTTTTAATTTTTATATATAAAATTGGTGAATCAAACACATTCATATAATTTTCCGACGTTAATTATCCTATAAATCCAAATATATACATTAATTATTCTACACATTTAAAATCCATACATTTAATATCTATATTCACAAAACAACATATGTGATCCAAACGATTCTAAATACAAATACTTCAAAGTTCGACTATAAATAATGTCGTGCTATGAAGCACAGACACATATACGGTTACACGATACGGATACAACGTCAATTTCTAAAAATCTAGGATACGGATACGTCTAAGGATGCGTTACTTTTTTATATATATTTTTTAATATATATATTTCTAAATAACGAGGATATTGTTACGTTGAAGATACATTTTCCTTTTCTTTAAAAAACCTAGGATATTTATAAATTTAGCATACAAGTTAATAACAATAGCACAAAATAGAATACGAACACTGAAATACAATGCAAAAAATGTAACATCTAAGATGTTGAATTACAATAATTAATAAAATGCAATAGAAAAGTGACTTATGGTGTAAAGAAGAAGAAGAAGAAGATTAAAGGGAGAAGTATGAAGATAAATGAAGAACTTCTTCATTAAATTGTTGAAGATATTCAAATGATTTATATTTTGGTAGATTTTGTGGGGACTCAAATGTGAAGATGGAGACTAGATCATTCTAATTTAGGGTTTGATTCGTTATTTTTTTTTTCTTTTAGTTTTGAACTCGAGTAGTGAGCTTTTTAAATAGGTGGCCTAATTTTAGATTGAGAAAGATTAGATGAGTTGCTTGTTTTTTTCTTAAAAAAAAAGGACACGTGGAAATAGATACGTCAAATCACGTGTCAAATACGTATATGGAAGTATCAGTATCCGATACGTGTCTGATACTGATTATTTGCCTCACACGAAGTATCTACGCTTCATAGATGTCGTGTCGTCCATCATTAATGTAGAGCTAGTGCAGTAGTTTGAGTAGTTGCCTTGTTTGTCTAGAAAAAACTACAAAGAGACTTGAAATAATAATTTACATTAATTTAGATTTCCATCACACTGATTTAGGTGAAAATGTAGTTTGAAATTCTAACCAATTTCTACTTCAATAATAGTTTTTGAGATATTGTAGAAAATGAAGTGAAAATATATTTTTAATCCCTTGATTAAGTATAGTTTTCATCTGGTCATTATATTTCAAAATTTTACACTTTTATTCTTTAAATTTGAGTTTGATTTCAATTTAGTCCATAGATTTTTAGATGTTGTAATTTTTTCTTCGTCATTTGAGTTTTGTTTCAATTTGATTCATAAGTTTCAAATTTTACACTTTAAATTTGGTCATTAAAATAATTATGAAGTGAAATTTTAAATTTAATTTCAATAATGACGAAGAATAGTAAAACTTAATTAATTATAATTTTTTAAATTAATTAATAGATATTAACACTAAAGACAAAAAATGAGTATTTACTAGAAGTTTGAGATTAAAAGTGTAAAACTTGAAATATGTGGACAAAATTAAAACAAAAATAAAATCTTAATGGTAAAATTCTACATAATGAAACCTTAGAATTAAATTGAAGCTAGTCGGAGGAAAATTTAGGGGTTGTTTGGAGGATCGTAATGAAATGAGTTTAGATTGTAATGAAATTCAAAAATCATGTTTGGATTAATTGTTTTGGGCCCGATTTATAATATTCAATTTATATCATTTTGACCATTTTTAACTCACTCTCTTTCCTATCATGATTCCTCACGTATTTCAATATTCTCATGATTCTCAATAATTTTAATTACATTTTTGTCTCCCAACTAATTTATAAGGATTAAGTATAATATTTTGAAATCTAAAAGGACTAAAAAAGGTTTTGTTTTTCAAGAAAAAGAAAATAATAACATTTGCTACTTTCGAAACAAATGTGAAAATGGAGGGTACAAAATTAAAATAATTGCTGAAACCCCATACGCGACGTTAGAAACCAAAGTGAAATAAACAGAGTTAGAGGAAGGGTAAAGCAGAGGAAGAAAATGGGAATAGAAGGGCATGTTTTGAAGCGAATTCCACGCATTAAATTCCCTGAAAGACACCCAAAATCTTCAGCTTCAGGTTCCTTTCTTTTTCATTCTTCAAATTTTTCATTTTTTCATCTTTTCTTTGTACTGGTTTATCAGTTGGAATTTTACTAACATGAATCTTGTGGATGAGTTTTTGGTTCATGTGGCAGATTGATTGCTTGCTTGTTTGGCAGCACAGTATCGGGATTTCATTGGGTTTAGAACTTGAACCTAATTTTGTTCCTGTTGATTTATTTTTCCTGCCTGTTTGGTTGTGTAGAAATTGAAGTTCAATTAGTTTAGAGCTGACTTAATTCTTTGTTCTTGTGGAATTTTACTTGCCTGTTTGGCTGTTTAGAAACAGAAACTCACTGGGTAGATGTCAGATAATATAATATTAAATTTACCATCCATGAGTTTAAACTTTTGGGTCAACGAGTGATTTAAGATAATATTAGAGCATGTGGTCTTGGAGGTCATGTGTTCAAACTCCTGCAATGTTATTTTCTCTTGATTAATATTGATTTTTATTTGTTGGGTCTTCTACCTATTTCAAGCCTACAAATAAGGAGGAGTGTTAGATAATATAATATTAAATTTGTTTTCATTCATGAGTTTAAGCTCATTAGTCAAATGGTGATTTAGGAGTAGAAACTGGGTCCGTTTTTGGGTTTTTTTTTTCTTTTTTTTTTCCCTGGGTTTGAAACTAAGTCAGTTACTTGTTCCTCTGGAAGATTCTTTTCTGTTTGGTTGTGTAGGAACAGAAGCTCACTGGGCTTTGAGACTTGTGCAAAATTTTGTTCCTGTTGAAGATTCTCTAACTGTTTGTTGTTGTTGTGGAAGTTTTTTTTGGTCTCTTTGGTTGTATAGAAAATACTTTATGGATTAGAGAATGAGTCCATTTTCTTGTTACTTTGGAAGATTCTTTTATCTGTTTGTTGTGTAGAACAGAAACTCGCTGAATTTAGAAACCGAGTAAATTTTGTTCTCGTGGAAGATTTTGTCTGTTTGGTTGTATTTGTGCAGAAACAGAAACTCACTGGGTGTAGAAGCTGAATCAACTTTTTTGTTCTTGTGGAATATTTTTTCTTTTCTTTTCTTTATGCTTTTTTTTTTCCTGTTATGCGGTACTGAGATACTAAGAAGCACGAATATTTTAGTTTGGATAACATCTTGTGTCCAACAACTTGATGTTCCAACGTTTATTGGACATGCGTTTTACACTTGTTAGCACAATAAACTTGTGTCGAACACAAATAGGAGGCCAAAAATTGTTTGGCACATGTCTATCTCTTCCAAAACTAATAGTAGATTTGGACAAAAATAATAAATTTTGAGAAACCGAATATATTAAACTATTTTTTGAAGCATATGAATGCTATTGTACGGTATTTGGGGAGCTGGAAAAAAAAAAAAAAGTGGCGATATGAAAATGGCTAGGGTTGGAGACAAGTGGCCAACTATGGTCAAACAGAAACTAACAAAAAGCTAAAAAAGGTCATTATGTCAATACTGCTAAAGTGAGAATAAGTACATCGCATAAGATTGATATAAATATGTCTAACAGCTCTTGTCTATTGACTTTGAATCTCATTCTAGTATAACAATGATATATATTTAAAAATGTATACTTCAATAAACACGTCCTTGATGACTGTCATCTTCATGTCCTAGATTTTTAAAAAAGGACACGATGTTGTGTTTGTGTTGTGTTGTATCCTTGTCCCATATTCATGTTTGTTTTTCTTAGACAAAAGCTCAACTAGTTAAAGAATTTGGGTGAGATTCAGTTTGCTTGATGGAAGTAATCTCTATATAATTCTCTGGTTTTTAAGATTTAAAAATATCTGGCTTAGGTGACCCTCTGAGGAAAGGTATGAAGTTAATTTGAATGTCTAAGGTCCCATTTGCTAAAAATTTTGTTTTTGTTTTCTGTGTTTTAAAATTAGGCTTGTTTTCTTATATATATATTTTTACTATGGATTCACCTTCCTTATTGAGAAAATTCAAATCAAATACTCAAAACTCTACCCTTTTCTTAGTTTTCAAATTTTGGTTTAGATTTTGAAAACATTGAGTAGATAACAAGACGAAGAAATTTGTAGGTGCAAGTAGTGTTTATAAACTTAACTTTTAGAAACCAAATATACTAAAACAAATGGTCATCAAATGGGGCTAAGTGAGTAAAATTCATGAACCAACTAATATTCATGTGAATTTTCTGCTAAGACAATGTACTTCTCCCTATCTTTTCATCTATATCTCCATGGTTTCAATTTGGAATTTACCCAAATGGTACGATTGTTATTACCTCTTAAGTATTTTCAGCTTTAATATCAACTTAACATTTTTAATTCTTATCAGTAAATACTTGGAACTGGTTAGGCTGTTTATCTGGCAGTAACTCCCTTTGTGATGTTTGGTCATGATTTTCTATTTTAGGTTCTGCTAACCAGTCTCAGCACAACCCCTCAACAGATAAGGACATTGGTTACTATACACTTTCAGGTTCAAATGTGCCAGCACCACCCCAAAACATGGCCGTGGGAGGCAAAGCATCTCTCCTGCCAAAGCGTACGCCTGTCTCGGACAGAGAGATAGAGGCTATACTGGTAAGCAAAATAGTCTGTTTTTCATGGTTATGATACTTGCATTTACAAAGTTTATATCCATTGAAAAATCGGTTGCAATTGAAATGAGGAGGTAATGAAAGAGGGTTGAGAAAAACTAATCTAGAGTCTTTGAGGGCCCATTTGGTAAAATTTTTTGTTTTTTTTGTGTTTCTTGTTTCCTTGCTTTTAATATTAAAAAAGAAGGAAAGAAAGAAAGAGGAACTGCATTTGGTTACTATTTCTTATTCTTGCTCTTTCTCTTTTATTAAAGAAAAAAATAGATACATGCTTGGTAACCATTTCTCGTTTCTTATTCTCCTACCTTGTAAATTAAATATGATAAAATTTTACATAAAAATACGTTTGCAAAATTAAATATTAAAAAAAACTTTATGTTAAATTTATTTTTAGATCTTCATTATGCATTTTAAAGGTAAAGAATGACAAATACTTCTATTTTTGTTTTGCAAAAAAACATTGAAAACATAAACATGATTCAAGAAACCTGGTTTTGTTGATTCCAAAATGTCTACCCAACTTTGAAAACATTGTTGTTGAAAAATGAGAAACAAAAAACAAGAACGGTTACAAAACACTTCTGTTTCTAAAAGTAGGAATTCAAAAACACTAATGTTATCAAACTGGCCCTGATATGTTATATGATGGACTGATGTAGGACTGATGTTTGTTCTGATATGTTGATCCTAGCTTTATATGTATAAACATACACAAAGCTTTTGAGCTTTTCAAACCCCATTTTTCTATTTGCTTTGTTTTTGTAACAATGCAGTTGGGTGGATGCTTTTGATCTTTTCCATCCGATGTCATGGAAGGATAGCATAGCGATTATTAGATATCTGGTCCGTTTTCCTTGTTAGCCAATATCATTGATCTAGACGTTTGTTGCAAACTTTTGCATTCACCTGAAAAGATATCAGAATCATCTTGATTTTGATTCTCTTCTTGTATGGCACTGTTAAACCCCTGCACCGGGTCGAAACCCCGAGCAGACATTTTCTGCTTTCTTTTTTGTCTCCTCTTCAGATTGCATCCATCAATGACTCCCTATATGGAATGTGAAATGAGAACTGGTATGTTAAATCCTTGTCTTTAACCAATAGCTTGGGGCTGGAGCTCCCCAAGTTGTAGCAGAATTGAAGCGTTTCCAGGTAATTGCCTATGTGATTATGTGTCTGGTAAGGGCAATCTCTCTTTTTCTCTAGAGTTCAATCGCTTAAGGGCTTGTTGATAATGTTTTTTTAAGCCATTCATGTGTCAATGAGGCGATCCAAAATGAATTTGGATAGGTTTTGGATGAATGTATTTATATAGGCAGGATTTGGATGAATGTATTTATATAGGTTCTGTTTGGTAATTATTTGGTTTTTTGAAAATTAAATCTATGAACACCTTTTACACCTCTAAAATTCTTGCTTCGTTTGCTTTTTTTAAATGATTTAAAAAACCAAAACTAAATTTTGAAAAACTAAAAAAAAGTCGTTTGTAAAATTTTCTTTCTATTTTGGAATTTGACCAAGGATTTAACTCTTTTACTTAAGAAAAATATGTCACGTCGTAAGAAATTGAGAAAAAATAGACTTAATTTTTAAAAACTAAATAGTTACTTACCAAATGGGTCATAATAATTGAAATCTAGGATTTGATGAAAGAATGAAACACACTGTAGACCATGGCTAGGATAAGATAAAAATGAAGGAATGTCATTTTTCAAGGATCATTCTAATTACCATCTAAACTCATTGAAAACCGAATATATTATATATATATATGTTTTTATTGAGTCAGTTAATTGACACAACTATATTCAAAAGACCACCACATGAGTGGATAGTTAACTAACTTAATTACTAATTAATTTTTTGGTGGGTTAATTAATAATTCAACAAGCCAAATTTGGGAGGTTGGACCTTCTAACTTTTCTGTTCTTCCTTTCTTTTAAGGGAAAATTTTGACTTTTTATTTGAGAATATTTATTTAGACCAGTTGAGTTATGTCTAAATTGACGAGTTGATAAACGATCTTCTAGTTAAAAGATGCTTCCAATTCAAATTTATGAGAATTGAAACACACAGGAAAAAAACATTCTTTTCTTTCCTTGTAACTTAAAAAAAAAAAAAAAAAAAAAACAATTTTGAAAAAAATGTATTGTAGAAGGGAGACCAAAGTAAGTGCCAAGGTTATCAAGAAGTTTGCTTCCTAATATATTCTATAATATATAGGGATGACAAAAATTGTCGTAGAGTTGGTCTCGGGGTACCTATCGGGACGAGGAATCTTTGGTTTGACTGGGGATGGAGGTCAAATAGGGAACACAAAAGGGGTCCTCAGTTGAGGACGGACGGCCCCCCGAATAGTATTATTATTATTATTGTAGCTTAGCTATGGTTTATATAAACTAGTTGGAAGACATGTGTGATGCACGTGACTTAAATTTTTTTATTATAATAAAATTTAAATTGTGACTTAATTGTTCTTTATTATAAAATTTTGATTTAATATCCATCAAATGTAATTAGTAAATATTTGACATGAAAAGAAAGTAATTTGAAAATAGTGCCTAAAACCATGTTTCGAATTAATTCACAAAGAATATGAGATATTTTGAATGTCATTGAAAATTTTTTAGAAATTTTTTTAAAGGAAAATAAAATTTTTAAATATGAACATACTTATAAAATTTAATTTAAATTTTAAGGAGTTGACATGAAATTTAAAAAGAAAAAAAGAAATATAGAAATAGATAGAATGAATAAATTAAAATAGGTAATTGGACTACGAGTGATACAACATATCAATATAATTTAGGTCCCGTTTGATAACCATTTGATTTTGGTTTTTGTTTTTGAAAATTAAACCTACATTTGTTAAATGATTTGCATCTTTCTAGCTACAACAATTGAATTTAAATAATTTTTTAGAAGCTACTTTTTTTTAGTTCTCAAAATTTAGCTTGTATTTTAAACAATTGATGAAAAGTAGATAACAAATGAAGAAATTTGGAAGTGGTAATTAATAATGTTCATAGACTTAGTTTTAAAAACAAAAGGTTTACCAAACAGGGTCTTAATTATTATTTTGTAAGTTAATTCTTTGATATATAATTATTTGAAGATTTTTTTTAGGGGAAAAATGAAAGTAAAATATTGGAAATAAAAGTTTCTTTTTTTCATTTTTTAATTAAAAGATTGAATATTGTAATTTTTCGAAAAAAAAAACAAAGCATTTTTGTTAATTTTTTAATCTGAAATCCCAAATAATACAATACCTATAAAATTATAGGGGTATTCAATTTTATTAATTCAATAAGAGTTAAAAAGAATTTAATGTTTATGTAAATTATTGTTGAGAACAAATACACAAAAGGGGTAATGTGTTCTAAAAAAAATAAATAATTAGATTTTGGCTAGCTAGTAATTATTGCTTTAAATTAGTGTTAAAAAAAATTTCTCTGTCTACCTCATAGACTCCTTTAGTCCTTTCTTTTAGATTTTTTTAACGTACAAGGCAACAAATAAGTAATTCTAGTAAAAGTATTTAAAAAACATAAAATATAAGTATTTTGATATCCAATCTAATTGTTTCATTTAAGTGACAAAATCAAACTTAAGTTTGAACATGCTTTTAAAATTTTAATTTATGTCCCCATGTGTCGTATTCACAAGATATTTAATTATTTCTTTTAAAAAGAATGTTCCTTGAATGAATAAAAAAAAATCAAATATCTTAAATTCGCAAATCAAACTATTTTTTATTCAATTTTAATTTATATTTATTTTACTTCATTCTTTCTTTATTTTTTAGAAAAATATTGTTAATCAAATGAATCTCCATCTAATTAAAAGATTTAACAAACAAAATCTCTCATTGATGTGTTTAATTTCAAATTAAGATTTAACAAATAAAATCTCTCATTGATGTGTTTAATTTCAATGACTAGCAATTTAGATATTTCAACCTAAATTAAAAAAAAAAGTACAAATGAAATATTTTTTTTAAAAAAAATCAATTTCCTCTCCATAAATCCAATCCAAGATTTAAATGTTTTTCCTTATAAAAATCTAAAAATTTAAACAAAATTGAATAAGAAAAACTAAAAACTTACTGTATAGTGGGATAATTCCCCAATTGATTTGTGTGGAAAGAGAGAGAAAACCTGAGACTGAGTCTTACTCCCTTTCTTCATTTTTTGATTGATTTTCTACAAAAAAAAAAAAAAAAAACTCTCTTTAAATCACATGCAAATTCGATATTTATGTGTTTGGCTTGATAAAAATCTAAAAAGTTAAACAATTTTTTTTAAAAAATAAAATAAAAACTTACTACTCGATCAAGAAGTAAAAGTGAGATGACTTCATAATTGATTTCATAATTTGATTTATGTGAGTAAGGAAATAGAGACATTATGACAGTGAATCCTCTATTTTCTTCCTCTTTTTTTCATTTATAGAACTGCAATTGATCGTTACATTTCCTTTTTTTTTTTTTTTTTTTTTCTCTCTCACTATCTTTTGTCAAAGTCGCATCACCTATGTCTCCTTTGATTGGTAATAGGGAAATCAGTACAATGGGAAGAATAAATGTAAAATTCTCCCCAGGTAAAAATTGGAGGGTGAGAATTAAATGAAAAGTTCATGAGCATCACAAACATAAAAAACACAAAAGAGATGTAAATTAAATCAAATCAATTAATTCACTCTTAATCTAACGAAATCCATGGTTGAATCAATAACTAACCATTAATTTTTTTTAAAAAAAATCCATAAAATTCAGAGTGTTATGATGGTGTTATTATTGTTAAGAATAAGGAATGGGTGAAGGCAAAGATCGCTGGAATACAAAAGATTGGATCCCTGTTTATAATAATATATAGATATAAGTATGATTATAATAAAAGAGAGGAGATAGAAAATGACGGTTGAGTGTAACGTAGAGAAAATTTAAGAAATTTCAAACTTAATATATTGATGTATACAAAATAATTTTGGATTTCATACCGTTTTATGAATACTAATATTATAAATTTTATAACTCGTAAGAATTTAATTTTACTAATATATATTGATCATTAAGCGGCCGTGAATCCTAACTTATAATGAGATTTTTTAATGATTTAATATGAAATTAATGGATATATTTTTTTTTTGGTATAAGCATGATATATTTTTGCCTTTATTTTAAAGAGTATGCATTGTTTTAAAAATAAAATGTGTTTTTAAAATTCTCCTCTAGTAGATATTAGAGATAATCTTTCTTTTTTTTCCTTTTTTCTTTTTTTAAAATTTTTTACAGAGATTTTTATTTTGTATAATTAAATGATTTTTATTAAAGATCAAATGTGAATTTGTTTATTTTTTCTTTTAAAATGTTAGTGTGCCAAAAATAGGAGATTTTTTCTTTCTTCTAATGTGCTGTAACCTGATGGGAAACGCATGAGGAAAATAGATCTTTTGTCCCCTTTGCATGTAATCCTCTAAAAAAATAGGGGGAAAATAATTTTATTTAATAATTTGTTGGGTGAAATTTTATTTTAAAAAATAAAAGGGACTAATCTTTGGTTAAGAATCCCATATTGAAAATTTTTCATTTGAAAATCTCCATTTTGTACTCCAACCTTGGGCTTTGGGTTTGGGTCCCAAGGGGTATCCATGTTTTGGAGAGGAGATGAAGAGCTAGACAATGTGGGTTCAATGGATGTGTCGTCGCTATCGTCCATCCGATGGTGGCAGGCTGGCGAGGCGCGTGGTAGTGTGATTTATTATTTTTTTTAATAAAAATATTGTTTATTACCTTTTTTATTTTTTTTATTATTATTATTATTTAAAAAAAAACTTGGCCCTCCGCTCATGTCTTCCGGCCCGCCCTTGCATGTTATGAGGTTGTCCGACTCTTTCTCATGTGATAGTTCCATGCTGAAGGCCTATAAAAGGCGTGGCATTTAGCAGTTCAGAGCACAGTTTTTCACTTCTTTTCGAAAGTTCTCCTCTCCTACTCTTCCACTTTTTATTTTTCGAGTAGTGAGTCAGAAATGGTGTGTGTTCTGGTCAGTAGCGGTACATTTTCGATTGTTTTTTTTTTTTAGGATGGAACGACGTGGTAGTATTCCTGACCTGCTTGCACACTTGGGCAGAGCTGCGAAACGTCTTAAAGAGGGCGAGCTCCGCGACCAACCTATAACGAGCTTTTATTTTGTAAGTTTTATTCTTTGCTCGATCGTCGTGACCTGACCGTTTGCTGTTGTCCTGTTCGTAGTCTGAGGGTCTTGCCGTTTTCCACAATTTTAAGACAATTCACTGCCACATCACTAATGGCCCTCATTAGCACGACGTTATGACATTTGACCTCAACCGTCTATTCCGGTTCGAAGGAGTGAACTTCAAATGGTGGAAGCAAAAGATACTGTTCTTTCTCACCGTCAAGAAAGTTGCCGACACTTGTACCAGAGATAAGCCGATCGTCCCTCTAGAAGAACCAACTGAACAACAAATAAAAGAAGCTACTGACTGGGAGGAGAAAGACTTTCTTTGTAAGAACTTTATTTTAAATGGTTTGACTGATGATCTGTATGACTACTACAGTATAATGAACACAGCGAAGGAGATCTGTGATGCCTTACAAAAGAAGTATGACACCGAGGATGCCGGGTTGAAGAAATATGATGTTAGCCGTTATCTTAAGTTCCAGATGATGAATGACAAATTCGTAGAGGCACAGTCCCATGAAATCCAAAAGATAGCCCACGAGATAATTATTAAAGGTATGCCTCTAGACGAATAATTCCAAGTTGCTGTTATCATTGATAAATTGCCCCCTTTGTGGAAGAACTTTAAGAACACTTTGAGGCATAAGACCAATGAGTTCTCCTTGAAGAGTCTTATCACCTGGCTAAGGATTGAGGAGGAAGCCTAGAAGCAGGACCAGAGGGAGGAGATGAACGCCGTACCTGGGAAACCCGCCTCTGTCGTGGTAAAACCTGACCAAAAATCAAAGGGGACAAAGAGGAAAGATTAGAACCGTGGCTCCAACAACTAGAACCAACAAAAAAAGCAGAAGCACCCTTTAGGAGTAACGATACAGTTCCTTTGCTTTAATTGTAATAAACCTGGGCATATGGCTAGGAACTGTAGGAACATGCGTCATCCTGCTGATTAGGCGGACCTGATAGAAGAACTGTTAGTCTTCCACTTTCTATTTTTCGAGTAGTGAGTCAAAAAGGGTGTGTGTTCCGGTCGGCAACGATGCATTTTTTATTGGGTTTTCTTTTTAGGCTGTTTTATCCTGGGGACGATGTGGTAGTATTCCTGACCTGCTTGCACACTTGGGCAGAGCCGTGAAACGTCTTAAAGAGAGCGAGCTCCACGACTCAACCTATAATGAGCTTCTATTTTACAAATTTTATTATTTTCTTGATCACCATGACTTGACCGTTTGCTGCTGTCCTATTCATCGTTTGAGGGTCTTGCCGTTTCCCACAATTTTAAGACGATTCACCGCCACATCACTAATGACCCTCACTAGCAACAACGATGTTATGACATCTGACCTTAATCGTCCATTCCAGTTCGAAGGAGCGAACATCAAATGGTGGAAGCAAAAGATGTTGTTCTTTCTCACCGTAAAAAAAGTTACCAACACTTATATCAGAGATAAATCGATCGTTCCTCTAGAAGAACCAACTGAACAACAAATAAAAGAAGCTATTGACTGGGAGGAGAAAAGCTTTCTTTGTAAGAACTTTATTTTAAATGGTTTTGACTGATGATCTGTATGACTACTATAGTATAATGAAGACAACGAAGGAGGTCTGGGATGCCCTGTAAAAGAAGTACGACACCGAGGATGCCGGGTTGAAGAAATGTGATGTTAGCCGTTATCTTAAGTTCCAAATGACGGATGACAAATCTGTGGAGGCCCAGTCCCATGAACTCCAGATGATAGCCCACGAGATAATTATTGAAGGTATGCCTCTAGACGAACAATTCCAAGTTGTTGTTATCATTGATAAACTGTCCCTTTTGTGGAAGGACTTTAAGAACACTTTGAGGCATAAGACCAAGGAATTCTCCTTGGAGAGTCTTATCACCCGGTTAAGGATTGAGATGGAAGCCCGGAATCAGGACCAGAGGGAGGAGATGAATGTCGTACCTGGGAAACCCGCCTCTGTCGTGGTAAAACCTGACCAAAAATCAAAAGGGACAAAGAGGAAAGGTCAGAATCGTGGATCCAGCAACCAGAACCAACAGAAAAAGCAGAAGCACCTTTAGGAGAAACGGTACAGTTCCTCTACTTTAATTGTAATAAACCTGGGCACATGGCTAGGAACTGTAGGAACATGCGTCGTCTTGCTGGTTAAGCGAACCTGATAGAAGAACCGTTAGTAGCCATGATCACAAAAGTAAATGTGATCGGTGGTTGTGAAGGGTGGTGGATAGACACTAGCGTTACGCGCCATGTCTGTCACGATCTTAGTCTCTTTAAAATTTATACTAAAACTAAGGATAAGAATATTCTGTTGGGGGATCACCACTCTATGAAAGTTGCTGAAACCGACAAGGTGGAACTGAAGTTTACCTCTGGGAAGATCCTTACGTTGAAGGACGTCTTGCACACCTCGGAGATAAAAACGAATTTGGTCTAGGGTTATTTTCTCAACAAGGCCATGTTTACTCAAACTATAGGGGCAGTTCTATATACCCTTACCAAAAATAATGTATTCGTAGGGAAAGGGTATGCAACCGAGGGAATGTTCAAATTAAATTTAGACCTTAATAGAATGAAATCTTCTGTGTATATGCTATGTTCTATGAATGTTTGGCATGCTAGACTCTGTCATGTGAATAAGAATTTAATTAGTAACATGATTAGGCTGGAAATGATACCTAAGTTATCCACGAATGAATTTGATAAATGCGAGTATTGTAGTTAGGCTAAAATTACTAAAACTCCGCATAAATCTGTACTTAGGATTTTTGAGCCTCTAGATTTAATTCATTCTGACTTATGTGAATTTGATGGCATCTTGATTAGGAACAGTAAAAGATACTTCATTACTTTTATTGATGATTGCTCTGATTTTACTTTTGTATATTTGCTGGAAAAAAAAGTGATGCTTTTGATGCTTTCAAACTTTTTGTTTCTGAAGTAGAGAACCAGTTCAATAGAAAGGTTAAAAGACTTCGTAGTGATAGGGGAACTGAGTATGACTCAGACAGTTTTAATGAGTTCTTTAACTCACATGGAATAATATACAAAAAGACTGCACCTTATTCTTCTGAAATGAACAGAAAAGCCGAAAGGAAAAATAGAACTTTAACTGAGCTAGTAGTTTCCATTTTACTTAGCTGAGCTAGTAGTTGCTATTTTACTTAGTTAAGAAGCCGTGTCTTATTGGTGGGGTAAAATCATCCTTACCGTGTGTTATGTCCTAAATAGAATCCCAAAATCTATAAACAAAACTTCACCTTACGAAATTCTGAAGAATAAGAAACCAAACTTGTCTTACTTTAGAACATGGGGTTGTCTAGCCTTTGTAAGGATTTCAGACCCAAAAAGGAGAAAGTTGGCTAGTAGAGCTTACGAGTGCGTCTTTATAGGTTATGCCTTAAATAGTAAAGCTTATAGGTTCTATGATCTATTGAACCCAGTGATCATTGAGTCAAATGATGCCCACTTCTTTGAAGATAGATTTCCTTTTAAATCAAGGAATAGTGGGGGCTTGGGATCAAGTGGTCTAACCCCTGTTAGAAATCCTAACCTTAGAGAGGAAACCAACCCAGAACCTAAAAGAAACAAAAGAGCTAGAACCGCCAAAGATTTCGAAAATGACTTCCTGACCTATAATGTAGAAGAAAATCCTAAAGATCTGAAAGCTGCCCTGTCCTCAGTAGATGCCAACCTATGGCAAGAAGCCATAAATGATGAGATGGACTCATTTGAGTCAAATAGGACTTGACACTTAGTAGATCTACCCCCAGGTTGCAAGGCAATAAGGTGCAAATGGATCTTAAGGAGGAAACTTAGACCTGATGAAACCGTTGACAAAGTTAAAGCTAGGTTAGTGGCAAAAGGCTTTAGACAAAGTGAAAACGTAGATTTATTTGATACCTTCTCCCATGTCACTAGAATTACCTTAATCCATGTCCTCTTTTCTCTCGTTGCCCTTTATAACCTCGTAGTATATTGGATGGATGTAAAGACTGCTTTCCTAAAAGGTGAACTTGAAGAAGAGATTTACATGGAACAACTTGAGGGTTTTGTAGTCCATGGTCAAGAAAATAAGGTGTGTAAATTATACAAATCTCTCTATGGACTAAAACAAGCTCCTAAGCAATGTCATGAAAAATTTGACGACCTTATCCTATTTAAATGTTTCAAAGTTAATGAAAGTGGCAAATGCATTTACTATTTGAAAATAATCTCTACACTATCTTGTGTCTATATGTAGATGGTTTTTTGATCTTTGGGTCGAATTTGCACGTCATAAATGATGTGAAATCAATATTAAGTGCAAACTTTGACATGAAAGACTTAGGAGAAGCTAGTGTAATCTTAGGCATAAAAGTGAATAGGTCTGAAAAGAGAATTTCTTTGGATCAATCTCACTATATAGAAAAGATTCTAAAGAAATATAATTACTTTGATTGTAAACTATGCGAGCATCATAGGCAGTCTTAGATACATTGCTGATTGCACTAGGCCTAACATAGCTTATGTTGTAGGATTACTTTGTAAGTTTACAAGCAGACCTAGTAAAGAGCATTGGAATGCTATAGAAAAGGTAATGAGGTACTTGAAGAAAACCCAAAACCTAGGATTACATTATCAAAAGTTTCCCGCTGTCCTGGAAGGGTTCAACGATGCTGGCTGGAACTCTCTATCGGATGATTCAAAGGCTACAAGTGGCTATATATTTAATATAGCAAGCCAACCTCTCTCTTGGAAGTCCAAGAAACATACTATTTTAGCCCAATCTATGATAGAATCAGAAATTATAGCATTAACGACAACTAATGAAGAAGCAGGCTAGCTTAGAAGTCTGCTATCAGAGATTCCCTTATGGGAAAAGCTGGTACCAACCATACTGATCCATTGTGATAGTAATGCAATAATCACAAAAGTCCAGAATCGTTACTACAACGGAAAGAGACGACAATACGTTGTAAGCACAGTACCATTAGAGAGTTTCTCACTATTGGTGCAGTTAGAATGGATCATATTCGGACTGATGAAAATTTGGCAGATCCTTTGACGAAAGGACTGGCCAGAGAAAAGGTTTTCAGAACCTTAGAAAGGATGGGACTCATGCCTATAGAAAGATGAATCATGGTGAGGAAAATCCAACTTGTAGACTGGAGATCCCAAGAAATAGGTTCAACGGGTAATAACTAATCACAAGTAATATATAATGAATCATGCTAAACCAAACACAGAGTTCCATTTCTATGACTTAGAGTCTGAGTATGATATCCTGAAGCGTAAGAAAGGTTGAACTCAGTTCTTAATGAGATCTATACTTGATGACAAGTGGGGTACCTAGCTAAAAAAGTACTCTTGATAGACTCACCTATGTGAATGGCGAAGTAAGGGCCGCTTCCTATGGAGTTTTTAAGCAAACTCTCTAGCACGTTCACTAAACCAGGATGCACGTACTAGGCCTTAAAGCATGGACTTTCGTACTACATCCTAATGACACTCTGTGTGAGATGCTATGAGAGATAAAGTTTAAAACCAAGGGTTACTTTAGTATATTCTGAATCATCTACACTACGTAAAGGTTCAAGTTGTAAGACATCTTTGCTTATGCACAGTATTGTATAGACTGAAACTGCTTGATGAAATTTTTTTTTCTCTTCTCTTTTGTTTAAATTTTCAAGTGGGGGATTGTTGGGTGAAAATTTAATCTTAAAAAATAAGAGGGAACTAACCTTTGATTGGAGAATCCTACATTGAAAAATTTTGATTTGGAAGCCTCCCTTTTGTACTTCAACCTTGGGCTTGGGTTTGGGCCCCAAGAGGTACCAATGTTTTGGAGGGAGTGAGGAGATAGACCAATGCGGGTTCGGTTGATGCCCCATACGCACGTCGCCGCTGTCCATCCGGTCGGGCGTGAATCGTGTGTGTGATTATTTTCTTTAATAAAAATATTATTATTATTATTTTATTATTTTATTTTATTATGATTTAAAACCGAAAAAACTTGGTCCTCCGTGCGCGTCTTACGGCCAAGTCTTCTGGCCGAGTATTCAGGCCTGCCCTCGCATGTTCTAAGGTTGTCTGCCTCTTTATCATGTGACGGTTCCACGCTGAAGGTCTATAAAAGGCGTGGCCTTCAGTAATTCAGAGCATAGTTTTTCACTTCCTTTCGAAAGTTCTCCTCTTTTACTCTTCCACTTTCCGTTTTTTGAGCAGTGAGTCAAAAAAGGTATGTGTTATGGTCAGTAACGGTGCATTTTTGATCAGATTTTCTTTTTAGGTTGTTTTATCTTGAGGATGACGTGACAGTATTCCTGACCTGCTTGCACACTTAGGCAGAGCTGTTAAACGTCTTAAAGAGAGTGAATTCCGCAACTCAACCTATAATGAGCTTCTATTTTGCAGGTTTTATTCTTTGCTCGATCACCGTGACCTGACCGTTTGCTGCTGTCCTGTTCGTCATCTGAGGGTCTTGCCGTTTCCAATATGATTTTAAATATGAAATTACTCAAAATATCCCTATAGCTATTGGTTAAAGGGAAAATCAAATGTTTCTCCCCATAACCCATTTTAGATAGTATAGATTTATTTAACAATGTGATTTTTTTTAAAAAGAATTCAAATAGATATTAGAGATAAAATGATTTTTTAAAAACCGTTTTCCCTTTACTTTACATTAAATAGAGATTTTTTTTTCTTTTGTATATAACATAAATATATATTAGTAGAGATAAAATGTGATTTATTTTATTTTTCTTTAAAAATATTAATGCAAAAAATAGGAGATATTTTTTCTTCCCTCTACATGTGATGCTTAAACATGGAAAGTGAGAATTTTTTTCCTTCTGCGTGTGATGCAAATAGGGGAAAAAGAATTTGTTTAATGATTTTAAACATGAAATTACTCAAGATATCGCTATAACGTTACATTAAAAGGGATGAAAGGGGAAATCAAATGCATAGCCCCTATAGAAAAAAAGGAGAGGAGATACAAATGGAAAATGGGAGGTCGAATTTAGCTATTTATAGAGAAAATTTAGATTTTAAATCATAATTTGATTTTATTTTCAATCAAATTATACTAACATGATAACATGAGATTTTTTTTAATAAAATATTATCATTAAACTTGAATCCTAATTTATAATTAGATTATTTAACGATTTAATATGAAACTAACTAAGATATTATTTTTTTTTTCTTTCAGAAAACATGATATTTCCCCCTTTATTTAACATGATGTTGTTTTTAGAGATAAAATGTGGTTTTTTAAAAAAAATTCTCTCGTAATAGATATTAGAGAAAATATATATATATATATATATATATTTATTTTCCCTCCTATTTAACATGNATGTGGTTTTTTAAAAAAAATTCTCTCGTAATAGATATTAGAGAAAATATATATATATATATATATATATTTATTTTCCCTCCTATTTAACATGAAATAATTTTTTTTTGGTATATAACATAATATAGATACTACTAGAGATAAAATGTGATTTTTTTTAAAAATTTTTCTTTAAAAATGTCAATGCCAAAAATATGAGATTTTCTTCTTCTTTCTACGTGTGATGCTTAAACATGGGGAAAATGAGAGATTCTTTTTCTTCTCTCAACGTGTGATGCTTAAACATGCGGGAAAATGAGATTTTTTTTTTCTTTTTGCGTGTGAGGCTAAAAAATAGGGGACAAAGAATTTATTTAGTGATTTTAAAAATGAAATTACTCAAGATATCTCTATAACTATCCATTAAGAGGGGGCAAAAGGGAAAATCAAATATTTCTCCGCTATAGCCCATTTTAGATAGTATTAAAAAAAGAGAAAGAATATGCTTAATGAGAGAAACCACTCTCTAATGAACAACCTGCTTATGGTTCATCTAATAAACAGAAACCCCTTTCGGGTCAATGAGAGGGTAGGGCCCTTTGTTCAAGTCCTGGAGACACCACTTAAGGGAACAATCATCTACATACCCTTAAGAGGGAAAAGTGTGAATTTCATCTTGTATTATTATGTTCCTAGCTCCCTACTCGGTCTTTTCCCCAAAATGGTAGGCATATTGGGTCGCGAACTGACAATCCTCACCCATATAAATCAAAGGGCAATCCCTCATGAACAGGATTAAGGCTAAGTTGCCTAGGTCATCTTATTGAAATAGGAACCTAACTAGTTAACTGTGTTACATCTAGTGGTTACTATTTTGTGGTCGAGTCTTATGCAAACTTATAGGATACCTCCACTCACATATCAACTACACAAACGCGTTGGATCATTGCATTTGTATCAAATACAAAGTGGGTCATATCCATAGTGTTACCAGGATAAGGTACCCAATCTTATCCCTATACTATAGACCCTTCAGGCTGTATCTTGAACATTAATCCCTGTATGTCTCAACATACAGTTGAAGACTCATAAGATAGCCTTAGATGTTAGTTGATTAGATTTACGATTATTAAGACAAAAATAAAAAAGCAATACTGATAACTTGTAGAAATACAAGTTATTTATACTGCCTTATCTAGATATTGCGACCAAAAGAGAATAGATATGCGCCAATTGTATGAAAATTATCTTAGAAATACAATAATTCTGAATTATCACAATTACACCCACTAATATCATTAAGATGGAGGAAAAGGAGATTTTTACTCTGTTTTGCAGGAAACCAAGTCACTGCTTGCGATTAAGGCTCAAGACAAACTGACCAACGCATCTCTGACACATTGCGCCCATCAATCAACATTGAAAAGATGATTAACGCAATGACGGCGCAATGCGACAGTCGATCCAGAGCTGACTTTCAACCGCATGCGATAATAAAAACAACACCGCATGCGAACACCAGATCGAAAGATGCAGCTGAGCAACCCAAATGCAAAGGATTATGCCACGTGTACGCCTAACAGTTGTGCAGATTTGACGGTCTGATTGCATAACAGAAGGAATAATATCCCTCCATCTTTGGAATTTCCATAACAACAAGTGGGGACCACAAAGCCGGAGTCAAAGATCTTCACCTATAAATACCCTATAGAATTCACAAAAAAAGAGGCTACTAGATATGGGGCTAATTGCTGCTATTATATTGAGAAAAAGGCTGAGCTGAGTGTTAACCCTGTCTCTTATACACATCTAGATGTGTATAAGAGACAGACGCAAGGTGATGGAAGGATGTGCTAAACTTCGAGCAGAAGGAGAATGAGACCCTGAGCACCGCCTGGTTGCGATTTAGAAGATTGGTGAAAAATTGCCCGCATATTGGGATTCCCGATTGCGTCTTGATGGAACTTTTTATAACGACCTGAACAGATCAATGCAGGCTATTGCTGACGCCTCCGTGGCAGGAGGTTTTATGGATAAAACATACATAGAGGCTAAGGTCATCCTTGACCGCATATTGCGGAACATGGATGATTGGATTGACGATGGATATGGAGGCCGAGGCGTCGACAGAAGAAAGAGCGAAAATGCCATTGTCTCTACGGAGATAATGACCACGTTAGCCACTCAGATGGCCGCGGTGACTTCCATCCTCCAATCGATGGCAATTAATCAAGGAGCCATCTCTCAACAATCAACATAACCTGCTGCGCCGACTCAAGTGGCCACATTAAGTTACGTCAATTGTGGAGGGGCTCATGGAGCTGAAGTGTGCCCATCGAACATCCAGCAAGTTTGCGCCATCCAGAACAACCCCTTCAGCAACACCTATAATCCTGGCTGGAGGAGCCATCCTAACTTCAGTTGGGGAGGTAATCCCAACCAAGGGGGACCACTCAACCATCAAGGTGGCGGACGAGGGAATCCTTCTTTTCACCAAAATTCAAATCAAGGGCCGCCGAGACAATCGCATCACCAACAACTCTCATCTTCTAACACTTCGGAAAGCTCTTTGGAGACTCGACTGAAGCAATATATGGATAAAAACGACGCAGTGATGCAAGCGCAGGCGTCTTCAATTAGAAATTTGGAGATCCAGGTGGGCCAGTTGGCTTCCGAGTTGAGAAGCAATGCACCAGAAACGTTGCCCAGCAATTCAGAAGCCCTGGGATCTACAGGAAATGAGAAATGTCCCTAAGACATTGGGCAGACAAGTAGGAACGCCTACGGAGATGTGGATTACGCTCATTCAAGAAACGCATCGTCGGTTCATATCTCACCACTATGTTTAATGCTTTCTTAAATTCCCGTCTCTTTGAATTCTTGAATTTTTTCTTCACTTGCTTATTTAATTCATTATTGGCTTTATGAATTTAATTCTTCATTTATTTCCTTGGCATTTATTTCCATATAGTCTTTAATTCTTTAAGATTTTCTATAATTAATGCGTTGAGCTTTAAATGGTGAATGATTGAGTAATAAAGAAAATTTTATTACCACAAGTCATAGTGCTTGTGTTGATAAAAAAATAATAAATAAAAAAAAATCATATAATCAACAACAAGTATGCAAGGCAACAATGGACGCATCTTGAACCAAAAAGATACGCTTTGCGTTCACCCAACTCAACTGTATTGAGCTGAGGAGTGTGTTGTGCTTATATATGCCCTTTGCCCGGCCTTAGCTAAATGCACTGTGTTGAGGTATCCTCCAGAAATGTGTTTGGTTAAGGGGTGTGTTGCGGGGATGTATGCGTTGTTGCCCGTCCTCTTCGAAGATGCATTTGCGTTGTTGAGCACACTGTGTTAATCTTTATCTTGCGTCCATTCGAATAAAATATTAGAGAAAATTATTTTTGTAATGTAGGGAAGTCCAATCATTTCGTATTCCAAAGTAATGATGATTCGGCAGATGAAAGGAAATTTTTTTTTTCCTGAAATCCCATAAATGAGGGAAGTTGAACAACGCGCCTTTTGAGTGTCTCGAGGCCTGTCACCGCAAAAATTGCGTTGGGCTCACTATGGCCCAACCTATAAATAGAACCCTTACCTCGTTTTTGGAAACGTTACCTCATCTTTGCAATCAGAAACCCTAGTGTCGTAGTAAAACTTCCTTCTTCTCTAGCATCCCAACATTTTACAGTTCTTCCGAGCTTAGCTTCCATGGCTGACCAAACTTCTAACCACTCTGCTTCACCATCCACCCCTACCTCTGACCAAGTAGCCATGCGAGAGGCAATATTTCTGGCTGCCAGTCGCAGACTCATCGCCCAAGCCCACACTGTTCCCAGACTCGCCGGGAGAGCCCGGAGAAACCCCCTGGCCGTTAGACCTCCTCTGTTCAAAAGGGGAGGAAGCAATGAAAGCATACTTATTCCAACACCTGCCGGCTCCACTGAGAGTGAAAGGAAAAGACGTGATGATACAGAGGTGTTTAGCAACATTTTGAGTAACCTTGAGCTAGGAGGTGGACTACCTGAGGCAGGGGTTGTAAATCAACCACTGTCTATGGAGGAGGAGACGGTGGCAGTGACGGAAGGAGTGGTAGAGGAGGAGGCAGTGATGACTGAAGAAGAAACCGGAAGAGGGATTCTAGCCCCAGAGATTCTCGAGGTGACTGTCAACGCAGAAGCCTATGACGGACCTCCCAGAATTGCGGAAGAAGAGATTGCGGTGGAGGAGGCCAAGAAGGCTGAAGTTGCGTTGGAGACCCGTGACGTTGCGTTGGAGGAGGTTGTAGGGTTAGCGCAACCAGAAGTGGCTGAGAAGAAAAAGAAGATGAAGAAAAACAAAGGAAGGAAGGCTAGAGAGGCTGAATCTTCCCATCATCACAAGGAGAGAAAGAACAAAGAGAAAAAGGATGATGATGAAGATGAGGAAGCCAAGAAGGAAAGAAAGAAGAAGGAGAAGGAAGAAAAGAAAATACGCCGGCGTGAAGAGAGGCTCCTAAAAAGAGCAGAAGAAGAAAAGCAAAGGGCTGCGAGCCCGCAGAAGGATGGAGAATCAACCTTCGTGAGGGAGGATAGGGGGGAACGGCACAGTTGATGGAATCAGCGCAACCCGAAACAACGCAAAGGGTTGCAGTCGATGAAGAAGAAGAAGCAGAAGGAACCCCCCTGAAGAGAGAAAGAAAAAGGAAGAAGAGGAGAGGACATTGTTGTAAGAGAAGGAGAAAAAGTGCGAAGCTAATATGCGGCGTTTAATGAAGAAAAAGGGCAAAGAACTCATAGAGCGNCCGAAACAACGCAAAGGGTTGCAGTCGATGAAGAAGAAGAAGCAGAAGGAACCCCCCTGATGCAGCATCGCAGGGAGAATGCGCTGCAAGGGTCCACTATTGACCCGCAAAGATTAATTATCGCAATGGAAGAAAAAGAAAGAAAAAGCAAAGAAGAGGAGGAGAAGCAAGAAAAGATGGAGAGGGGAAAGCTTATCATCGCAGAAGGAAATAGAAGAAGAAGATTGGAGTTTGAAGAAATGTGAAGCAATAATGAGCTTTCAAGACTTGAAGGGATAAAGAGGCGCGAGGAGGAACAACATCTGTTGCTGGCCTCTGAGCAATTTGAAGAAGAATTTTCGAAGGAAGAACAAGAAGAAGAAGAAGAAGAGAGAAAGAAAAAGGAGGAAGAGGAGAGGACATTGTTGTAAGAGAAGGAGAAAAAGTGCGAAGCTAATATGCGGCGTTTAATGAAGAAAAAGGGCAAAGAACTCATAGAGCGTGAGAAGAAGGAACAACGTAAAGAGTGGGAGAAGAAACAAAGACAAGCAACCCGCCTTGCGTTGACTAAGGAAAAAGGAAAGGCAATCGCGGAGAGCAGCGAGCCCGCATCAGCCAGGAAGCGTTCATAAAAAAGAAAGGAGAATGATGACATGTTGATTGAGATGGGCTTCTATCCTGCGCCGACAACACTACCTGACCTCATCACGAGTGTGAGTGGAACATGGGTGGGATATATTCTGCCAGTGCCCATCCATCATTGTGCCTCAGGTGGTGCTGGACTTCTATCGCGATGGAAATAGGGATACGGTGACCTTTAAAAGAGAAACAGTATCCTTCAGCGCAAGGGACATCAACGAAATATATCAGATGAAGGACAACCTTGATGCACCAGGGAATAAGATTATTGATGATCCCACGGAGCAACAGATGGAAGATGCACTGAGGGTATTAACACAACCGGGCATGAAGTGGTCGGTTTCGCTCAAAGGGAACCGCACCCTAGAGTCCAAGTCCTTGCTTCCAGAGGGAAGGCTCTGGGTTTACCTGGTCAAGAAGTGGATGATTCGAGGGCAGTACTTCTTTCCGTGGATTGTTTCAAGTCTATGCCTGTCTATGGGTGTAGGCATTGATGAGGAGCCCATGCTAGAAGTCCACGGCCTTATCAACATAAAAATCTTGAGGATGCTTCTTAAAGATTCTTCACACTGCCCCAAGCTACCAGCAAAAAGGCCTGCGATCGATTTGAATGTGCCTCAAGAACCAAGGCCCAAAAGACAACGAAGAGAAGATAAGGGAAAAGAGAAGGTCCAGGAGTCATCAACGCAAGATCCGAACCTATGGAACCTCTTCCTTTAGTTATTCGGTTCCAAGNTGCCTGTCTATGGGCGTAGGCATTGATGAGGAGCCCATGCCAGAAGTCCACGACCTCATCAACATCAAAATCTTGAGGTTGCTCCTCAAGGACTCCCCACACTGCCCCGAGCTGCTAGCAAAGAGGCCCGCGATCGATTTGAATGCGCCGCAAGGGCCCAGGCCAAAAAGACGACGCAAAGAAGATAAGGGAAAAGAAAGGGTTCAAGAGTCGCCAGCGTAAGATCCAGAACCTGCGGATCCTCTTCCCTTAGTCATTCACCCTCCAAGTCTTCCTAGCCCACCCCCACAACCTTTTTCTCCACTACACGAATATTTTACCCATCTCCTCATTGTCCCAAGCTCCTCACCTGTTTACCAGCAGCCCCACCTTCACCAACAACATCATCACCGCAACCCTCTATTCCACTGCCACAAGTTGATGACCCACACGATTTGGGTGAAGGCACCTCTGTCCAACCCCAAAACGATGCTGGCGAGACATCGCAGGTACAATCCTCCATCACCTCCATGGCTGCTGAGTTAGCATAAATGAAATCCCTCTTCTTTCAACAACAACACTTCTTCAACCAAAGATTTGAAGTGGTAATGGAGCAGATTGATGATATTCAACACTGTATTGCCACATCAAGAAAGGCGTTGATCAACATGCAGCGCAACATTTATAAGGTCCATATGCATCAGAGACTGATTGTGGAGTGTAATCAAGAGTACTTCAACTTTCTCACCGCATATCTTCATGGTCCAATTGTACCTCCACATCTCTGACAACACTTAAATTTTAAAGAAGCTCCTCCAGCACCACCTAAAAATCCTCCTCCAGACCCGCCAGCCCCTCAGCAATAATCCTCCCATATTTTTTTCTTTCGTCTATACGACCATTATGTATTCTTTTCAATTCATTTATTCTTTTATGAGTTAATGAAATTCTTTGATTCTTGTACAAGCACAAAATTTTGTATTGCATTAATTTGTAATTAATTGTATACTTTGTTAATATTCAATACAATGAGTACATATTCATTCCACTTTTTACATGTGCCTTTCTTCTTATCATCATCTGTCAATATTGCGTTGCTATGAATCTTTTACTTTTTTCTTCTTCATTGCGTTGCTATGATGTAATATATGTTTATACTTAGAAACATTTCCCATACTTTGTAAATTCTGACTAACACTTAGTTAATTCTTAGTTTAGCAGTACTTTACCTCTTTATCTTTCAAAGTTCTACTCAAACCTTCTTTTTGAAAATTTTCTTATAAGTGTTTGTATAGTCTATCCAAACAACGCACTGAGGACCTTGCTCATCTTTAAATTTGGGGGTGGGGAAGGTCTGAGCAGATAAGATCAAGAATATGCAGTATTTAAGAAAATGCGTTCATTTTCTGTTTTTTTTTTTTTAAATAATCTTTTTATGCAAAACTCCAATGTTAGCACAAGGGAAAAATTGTTCTCAACCTGATAAGAGTCTAGTTGTGAAAGGAGCCTGCTCGTAGTTGGATGTTCGCATGACACCCGTAGGAGCAAGCCAAAATGAAGGTGGGTTTCCAAGATCAACGTAGTATAAAAGAAAAAGAAAAAAAGAAAATAAAACATATAATAAAAGAATGCAAGAGACAACTCCTCTGAATATCATGAGTTAAAGTTGAGATTGGCACACAACCGTAGTTAGATGTTCGCATGACACCCGTGGGGATAGGCCAAAACGAAGAGTGTAACCATGACCAACTGTCTCTAGTAAATGACGCAAAAGTTTTGACCACTGTATGTAGATATATCAAGTGTTTTGACAAGAAGAGATAAACATTCTATTTTGGAAAACAAAAACTAGAAAAGCATCTTTGAGCATAATTTTGTTATATAGAAGAATAAAGTAGGGCTTGTTAAGAATTAGCAAGGATAGGAAGAAATTGCGATGTCAAAGAATGTGCCTAAGTGTAACATTCAGAGCAACCAATTGACGCAGAAATATAAGATAGGAATTGAGCTTTATTGCCTTAGTAGAAGATATGCTTGAGGACAAGCATATATCTAAATTTGGGGGTGTGATAACTTGTAGAAATACAAGTTATTTATACTGCCTTATCTAGATATTGCGGCCAAAATAGAATAGATATGCGCCAATTGTATGAAAATTAGCTTAGAAATACAATAATTCTGAATTATCACAATTACACCCACTAATATCATTAAGATGGAAGAAAAGGAGATTTCTACTCTGTTTTGCAGGAAACCAAGTCACCGCTTGCGATTAAGGCTCAAGACAAACTGACCAATGCATTTTTGACACATTGCGCCCATCAATCAACAATGAAAAGACGATTAACACCATGACGGTGCAATGCGACAATCGATCCAGAGCTGACTTTCAACTGCATGCGGTAATAAAAACAACACCACATACGAACACCCGATCGAAAGATGTAGCTGAGCAACGCAAATGCGAAGGATTGTGCCACGTGTACGCCTAACGGTTGTGCAGATTTGACAGTCTGATTGCATAACAGAAGGGGAATAATTTCCCGTCATCTTCGAAATTTCCATAACAACAAGTGGGGACCACAAGGCCGGAGTCAAAGATCTTCACCTATAATACCCCATAGAATTCACAGAAAAGGAGGCTACTAGATACGGGGCTAATTGCTGCTATTATATTGAGAAAAAGACTGAGTTGAGTGTTAAACTGAAGAAATCCGAGAAGAAGAAGGGACAAGGCCAAGAGGTGAGTCTTAGTGTTAATTTGCCATATACCCACTGCGAAGCTTTATACTTAGATCCCTACTACCGGTTGAGCAAGCCTGAGAGGGAAGCTCATCCTTCTACATGGTCCATCCATTCCAGTAAGCAAATCTCCATCCAAATCGGTGCCGAGACATTGGCGCTTTTTTGTATTTATTTCTATCTCTTTTCATCATTGTATCTCATCTTCTTTATCTCTTCATTCACACACCATGTATTAGACATTAAATAGATATATTGAATGTCTCGATCATTTTCATTACCACTTCTTTGTCTATTTCCGTTCCTCCGTTTATCGTTTTCTTCATGAAGTGTTTTTAATCCCCGGGTAGTCAATATGAATTAAACGATACTTAATCTGTGTTAGAGAGATAATTACATTTAGCTAAGGCATGCTAGACGACATCTTCACCTATGAGAGCAGAAGTGAAGATGTTATTCTGATCTATCGAGAGAAGGTCAGAAGAATGCGTTAACTAGAGCGAGTAGTAGTTCCAGGAATGGAAGCAACCTTGCATTCATTACATTCGTCTCTATTTCACCACAAACATGTGGGAACGCGGCTGATCACTGAAAGGTGTATGCTAAGGGAAAAGCGGAACCATACTTATAACTTTAACGCAATTAAGGAATTTGTGATGTTTATATTAGTTATCTTCCTCTTCCTGCTTCATACATAAAACTTGCCATCGCATCACATGATCTATGTATGATCTTCATAACCAGCCTTGCCCTCAGTATTTTGTATCATGCCGCCTGTATCTTGTACCATCTTAGCTTAGGTTTACTGCATTTTATTTTATTATCTCATTTTTACTGCTTTCCTTTACTTTATCGCAACTTTATATACTTGTACACAAATACTTTTATTAAATTGAAAAACCTGGTCACATGTATCATAAACATAACGCAATAACCTCAAACAGTCCCTGTGTTCGACCTCGGATCACACCGAGAAACTTGCGGTGGAATTATACTTGGTTCTAATGCAAGGAAACTTGTGACAACGTACAACATACTACAAGAGCATCCATTAATAACGCATATCTAGAAGTAGTATTGCATGAATTGAGTCAAGTCAGTCAATGGACTTGTATCTCGTGTGTTCTCAGTGCATGCATAATAAGGAATTAATTTTACCGTTACAAATACAAACAATAACATCTATTGAATTAACATCTATAACTCTTTATTGATGAAGGTCAAGTAATAACGTTTACTATCTATAAATTTTTGGGCATAAAACCCAACAAATTCCCATTTGAACTAAAACTCTAGTCAATGGGTTATACATGATATCAGAATCCAAAAAACAGGATTATTGTAAATAAATACAATAAAATAGGGCATCCATATACCCATTACACATCTCCTACTTGCCCTAGATTATACAATGTACATGTCTCGTAGACCTAGACTCTCTAGATGACTTTCAAAAACTTTTGCCTAGAGAAAGCCTTCGTAAATAGATTAGCAATGGCTACTAACCCACTACTGTCATAGTATAAGGTGACGGGCAAGTCCATATTTGGAATCACTTCCAAATTTCTTAGGAACTTCCTTAGCCAAACTGCTTCCTTTGCTGTTGCACAAAAAGCTACATACTCATCTTCCATAGTGGAATCTGCAATACATCTTTGTTTGATGCTGCGACACACTATAGCTCCCCCGTTTAGGGTAAACACTGATTCTAACATGGATTTCCTAGAATCCTTGTCAGTTTGGAAATCAGAGTTGGTGTATCCTGTAAAGATGAAATCGTTAGCTCCATAGACCAGCTTATAGTCCCTTGTTCTCCTAAGATACTTAAGGATGTTCTAAACTACAGTCCATTAGTCTAACCTTGGATTGGACTGGTACCTACTGACTATTCCCACTACATAACAAATGTCTGGCCTAGTGTAGAGCATAACATACATTAAGCTGCCTACAACTGAGACATAGAGAATATGTCACATATCCTCAACTTCTTGAGGTGTCTTAAGACACTATTTCTTAGACAAGTGAACCCCGTGCCTGAAAGGTAATAAACCCTTCTTAGAGTTCTGCATTGAATATCGAGTCAACATTTTTTCAATATAAGTTGCTTGAGGCAGAGCCAACGTTTTGTTTTTGCGATCCCTAATGATTTGGATCCCAAGTACATACTGTGCCTCTGCCAAATCTTTCATTTGGAATTGGGCTACCATCCATTCCTTAATGTCAGTATGGTACCCTACATCATTCCCAATGAGTAGGATATCGTTCACATAAAGTACTAGAAAAGCTGTTGATGATTTTCTTGTAGATATAAGGTTCATCTACGTTTTGATTAAAACCAAAATATTTAATCGCCATATTAAATCTAATTTTCTAAAATCTGGATGCCTGTTTCAATCCATAAATGGATCGATTCAACTTGTAAACTTTTTACTCCTGACCTTGGGCTATAAACCCCTATGGTTGAGACATAAAGATATTCTCTTCAAGATTGCCATTCAGAAAAGTAGTCTTGACATCCATTTGCCATATCTTATAGTCATAATATGTGGCTATGGACAATAGAGTTCTTAAGCATAACAACAGGGGAAAAAGTTTCCTTAAAGTCAACCCCTTCCCTCTGTGTATAACCCTTTGCTACAAGTCTAGCTTTAAAGGTCTGTACCTTTCCAGCTATAACCCTCTTTCTTTTATAGATTCATTTGCACCCTATAGGTTTTACCCCTTCAGGTAGATCTACAAGATCCCATATTGAATTGGAGTATATAGACTCCATTTCCAAGTCCATGGCTTTGAACCATTGGTTCTTGTCTATGTCACTCATTGCCTGTTTATAGTATAGTGGATCCTCAACACCATCATCTGGTATGACAATTCGTGTTTTATTAAATCCAAGTAATGGTCAAGTTGTATCAAAACCCTCCCACTACGTCGAGTGATGCATGATTTTATGATGTGGAAATGTGGATGATATGTGTTGATGAAATTGCATTGTGCAATCAAGTTTTCCCAGCGGAATCCAAGTGTAAATTCCTCTGAGTTTCCTGGTAAGTCCAGAGTCGAACATAGGAACTTGTGAAAAAAAAATACGTTGATAATTTTTATGAAGAACTTTGCGGTAATCGGATAAATAAATAAGTTGTTGGGTTGTTGTTTGCGTTGATGAAAAATAAATAAATGCAGCGGATTTGAGAAAAGGAAATTGTGTTATAGATGCAATGAGTATGCGATGAACGAGTTGAGAAAATATTTAGCTAGCGTTACTTGGGAATGCGTCAAACTATGCGATCATGTTACAACCATAAACAGCAAGTCATTTTCCAATGGAAATGCGATGCTCTTAAGTCTAGGACGCATGTATTGAATGAAAAAGTGTCCATAGAGCTTATTCCTAAGTCTCTATTCTTGTCCTATGCGATGATGCAAAATGCATGAAAGCAAGGTGACCGCATATAATCATATCCTATCTCTAGGATACATGCGATGCGTTAATAACAAATAGTGCTCATTCTTAAGCACCTATCTCTTATATTATGTGTTCTAATCTAATTATCCCGAGCCTAGATTCTAACCTGACCTTCCCAAGTCTAGATCCTGTCCTTAGACTACTCTCCCGAGTATCTCTAGTGGATGAATGAAGTATACATAATACAAGATAATCGTAAAGAATGAAGATTCCTTAGTTGTGCTAGCTAAATGCTTCTTAACCCATTCAACTGATTTAGCTACTCATGCATGAATAATAGAGAGTGAACAGATATAGAGAAGGAAATTCCATTTTTATAAATGAGTTGAGTACAAAATGACAATGGAAGTTAAAGGTAGAGAGCCTAGTAGCAATTCCTTGCTGACTGAAGCTAATACACTGAAATCTCTATTCCGTTCTAAGGATGTTCCCGCTTCCGCGACCCTCTCTCTGTCCTTGAAGCTTCCGGCACTCTCCCAAGCTTAATAGAACGATCTGTCGGCACAACTTCCTTCCTCGCTTTCGCCTTAAAATGAAATAAAACTATGGCAAAAGCGTGCGAACTAAAGTATGAAATCTCTAACTGCTTAACCCCTTCTCTGAAGAATGCCCTTGGTATTTATAGAGCATCCATGGTGAAAGGCGGCTTCTCTCTCTTGGTTGTACAGATGGGATGACTTTAATTCCTGACTGATGCGCCGAATAATTGTCACCAAAAAGCTAAATGTACTTTGTGACCATTATCGGCTGTCAACTTAATTCGGATTTGACTGGCATTAGCTTTTTGTCCCATCGCGATTGATTAGCCTTTCACCCAGATGCGCCCACCATGTTGCACTGACCAAGTTGCGGTGATCCTTCTCGGACGAATGTTTGTGAACACAATCATCGCAAAGCGTTGCAGTGAAATTGTGCTCGACCAGTGATTTCCTATGATCACAATTCTTGCATTGCGTTAACGTATATTCTACACAAAAATACAAAAATCAACTGTTCTAATGCGTTGAATGCATGTGATCGCAATATTATGAAATCGATGCTTAATGGACGCAAATTAACATATTTTATCAACACAATCCAATATTGTTTATGAATTTAGCACTATGATAACGTGCATTTCTGCCCGTTATCATCGAGACACTCTCAACGATTGATAAGGATGAGATTGACCTGAAGTGTTGGCTTTTTCATTAATTTTTTATGAAGGACCAGCTGCATCAACAATCCTTGTTGATTCTTCAGTAGCTTCACTTAATATTATTTTGCTTCGTGGTTTATGATCTCTCATATGGTTATCCTCCAAAAAATGTAGCGTTTATCAATACAAAAACCTTATTTTCTTGAAGGTCATAGAACAAACCAACTCTCATTTCCTTAGGGTAACCAACAACTTGGCATAATCTTGAACGAGGTTCCAACTTTTTAGGATTTGTCACTAACACGTGTACAAGAAAACCCTAGATTCTGAAGTAATGCAAACTTGGTTTACGCCCCTTTCATAACTCGAAAGGTGTTTTAGAAATCCTCTTCGAAGGAAAATTGTTCAAGATGTGAACTGCAATATCTATTGCATACCCACAAAACGAGTTAGGCATTTGAGCATAGCTTATCATAGAACAAACCATATCTAATAAGGTTTTATTTCTTCTTTCTGATATACCATTCTATTGAGGTGTACCAGGTGCTGAGAGTTGGGATTGAATTCCATGTTCTATCATATAGTCTTGAAATTCTATAATCATGTACTCTTCACCCCGATTAGATCAAAATGTTTTAATTGTTTTACCTAATAGGTTTTCAACTTCAGCCATTACTCTTTGAACTTTTCAAAGGCTTCATACTTATGTTTCTTTAGGTATAAGTAACCATATCTTGAATAAACAGCTATGAAAGAGATGAAGTATTCGTACCTTCCTCTAGCCTTTACATTCATTGGACCACAAAGATCCGAATGTAAGAGGTCTAAGGGTTCTTTGGTTCTATAACCTTTTCCACTAAAAGGTCTTTTAGTCATTTTTCCTTCGAGATGGGATTCACATGGAGGTAATGAATCATCTTCTAACTTGCTTAGAAGTCTATTCTTCACCAATCTTCCAATCCTATCGAGATTTATGTGGCCTAATCTCAAATGCCAAAGATACATATCATTGTTACTTGGAGAAATTCTTCGCCTTTTTGTTTGAGTATTAGTAGTTTTAAACATCTCACGGTTCAAAAGTTCTTTTAATTCAGTTGATCTTAACACATATAAGTTGTCTTCTAGTTTAATTGAACAAATAGTCACAACATTTTTTATAATGAACACTTTATTTGAAATAAAAGAAATAGAGTGTAATTGTTCAATTAAACAGGAAATAGAAACAAGGTTCCTCTTCATTTTAGGAATAATGTAAAAGTTTTCCAGAAAAAAAAATCTACTTCCAAAAAACAATTTAGCAGCTCCCATTGCACGAGATGAAATGGCATCTCCCGTTCCAACCTTGAGCGTTATTTCACCCTTTTCGAGCTACTGGAAGGAACTGATTCCCTATAAAGAAGAAAAAATGTGATTAGTCATTCCTAAATCAAATATCCAAACATCATGGTCATTTTCCACGAAACGAGTATTCAGAACAAGTAAATCATATTTACCTTTTTTCTCTTTCTTCTTCTCAGCAAAGTACTTAGGGCAATTGCGTTTCCAGTGACCATCCACATTATAGTGGAAGCATTTGCCCTTATCAGCCTTAGCTTTGCCCTTGCCTTCCCCTTCCCTCCTTTCTTTTTTTGGATCTTTTTAAAACCAAAGGTCGATGGAATAGACTTAGTTCCAGAGGATGAACTCTTATGAAAATTTTTGGAATGGACAACATTTGCCTCTTTTTCTACTGGTCCCTTACCTTTCAGAAGGGACTAAATTTTTTTTTACTCGTTTAGAAGGGTAGTCAGATTATACTATATTTTGTTCATAACCGCATTATTTCAAAATTGAAGAAGACTCTTCGAAAGAGATTCTAAAATAAGGACACCCGACTCTGCTCATCGATGATCGCACCGTTGCTCATACTCGAATCGATGTCGTTAATTCGACTCTAATCGAAAAAAAAATATTTATAAATCACTGAAACCTAAATCTTATACTAACAAGTAGCATAAGCAGTAAACACGAGGTTGATCCACGGGGAAGGCTTATTTAATCTTTTCTTAATCTAAATTCAACTATGAAAGTGATAAAAATGGGGGTTTTGTTAAAGCAAGAAACATACTTGAAAATCAAAAGATAAAAGAAAATTGCAAACAAGTATTATTCAATCTTATTTCTAGTTCAAGTTAGACATTCAGTGCAATCTTTATCATTGATTTCTATGAATTAATCATGTTAACGAATTATGCACACAACTACTTGCTTGACTTGATTAGGCTAACCTCTACAAAGGCAGATAGCTAGCAAGAATCTAATCAAGAAAGCGTTCTAAATATTGATTAAAGTTGGAAAGGCCTAACCCTAATTAACCTATATGCCTCTAGTCCTATTGAGTTCGATAGCATCTATAGAATGGAAAACATGTGCATTAAGTTCGAGAATTCAATTGTGTCGATTAATCGTCAAGATAGGCATATTCAATAACAAATTTGTCCTTGAATCTAGCAATTTATGTATTCTAGGAATAACCATCAAATACTAAATTAACTATTGCCACTTAGTTGACCTTAGCTAGACATTCTTACACATGAATACATCCAAGCAACATATCCAATAAAGATTATAGCAAAGACAAAAATCCCTAAACATGCTTTTAAACTTAAAACAGATTGAAGAATCCATAATTTCATAATGCAAATGATAAAGAGAAGCAGAAAACTCAAGAAGATTGCAAGAATTCTTGAAACTAGAAACAAGACTGAAGAAATTAATTCACAAATCCATTGCAAATATATGAAGAAATCCATTATAATGTTTACAATCAAAGAAAGAAAATTAAAATCTAACTAATTAGAGACAAAGTTACTAAGGAGATAAACTGGTGAAAAGAGAAACTCTGGACTCCATGAAGATTTTGCCTCTCTTTCTGCCTAAAATTGAAAGAATATGTTTTATAGTCGCAGGTGTAACGTAGCGACGCTAAGGCTAGTGTTGCAATGCTAAATCATAAAAAAGCCAAGAAGCATTAGGCAAGGGTCTTGACGTTGGTTTACACAAGGCGCGCGCGTGTGTTGACAATTCTGTCAATCTTCGGAGCGTTGCAACGTTGGTCTATTTTGCAGCAAATGGGTGCTTTTTATCTTCAAGCGTTGCTCAACGCTTTTGGAAGGGTCGTGATACTGGGTTAGATGCCATTTTGGTAATTACTTTGATTTTCTTCAATTTTGTTGACTTCTTGGTTATTCTTGATTCTTTTTAGCCCAATTTTCTTGAAATGAATCCTAATCGCTCCCGGGACTGTTTTACCTACAAGATGAACATTAAAAGAAAAGTTATAACATAATTTTAAGGGAATTAACGTAGAAAATATATCTCTCTTAAAGACTTATTAACGATTCATTTTAGCGACATTGAACTGGACCATCAGGTCGAGAAGATTTTCTCTCACTGATTGGCTTTCTTTCATGTGCATATTATAAATATACTTGAGGGCATCGTGTCGAATCTAGATAGACGGTTGTCTAAACATCTTCTAGAGGGAGTCCATGATATGACGTGTAGATCTCATGTCCTCATGCTTCTTGGTAAGAATGTCAGACATGTCCTCATGCTTCTTGGTAAGAATGTCAGACATACTTGCCAAGATGTAGACTCGGGCCTTATCAATTGCGTTTGTCCAACAGTCATAAGTATCCTTAAACACTTGGGTTGCATTTCGAGCAGGGACTGGAGGACATTCATCCGTCAAGACAAACCGCAGATCATCAATAACTAGAATTGTATTCAGGTTAGATTTTTACATCGCATAGTGTTCACTGATTAATTTCTCACTTTTAAGCAAAAATATGATTGTGGAAGATATGCGAAAACATACAACAATCAATTGATCGTATTAGTTATATTTGTCATAACCCATTACTTTATAATATAATAAATGTTAACAATCAATGCCATAACTCATTACTTGTAAGTATTTATATACTTTATGTTTATAAAGCATGCATTAGTAATTCATGAGTTTATGAGAGAAATGTTTAAAGCATATGATTTATGTTATTTATGCTTTCAAGTATACATGTTTCAGTGAATATGTTTTTATGATGATTATAAACCTGATACTGAAGGACTTTGAGAAGGTATCTAGGGATGTTTTAGTAATGAACCCGATACTGAAGGATGTTGAGAAGGTATTCGGGCCATAGTACCTAAGGTATGACGGTACTTAGTTGTTACCACGTGCATGTAGGTAGAGTTGACGTTGGTAGTGTTGAGATTACTCCACACCAACTAAGGTTTGACGTTGAAGGATTTAGCAAAAGGGTTCTCTCTTAACTAAGGATTATGATGTTTTATGTCTTTGTAGATTTTATGTTTTAAAGTTTTTCAGTATAAAGTTTGATGTTTATGTTTTAAAAGTCACTCGCTGGGCTAGTAGCTCATGTTTTCCAAAATGTTTTCCTCCACCAAGTAGCGAAAGAGAGGGGTTTCAAGGTGCTACTGAGGTTAAGGTCTGCCACACTACAACCACACTTCCGAGCTTAAGTTGTTGTTATGAGTTTTTATAGTTGAGTATCTATAATTACTCAATTAAGTTGTGGATCGTGTAAACTTTGTATTTGTTGTAATAAAATAAGTTTAGCCAAAAGCTGTTGTTATATTTGGTTGGCTGAGTGGTTAATTTGAGTTAAGGAGTGTTGAGGTGAGATGGGCAGTAGGTATCACAAAAGGGTGGTATCTGCCATCCTCATGCCTCCTTTTGGGCTTGAGAGGTGAGCATAAGAAGGGGTGTGACAAGTTGGTATCAGAACAAAAGTTTCTAGGAAACCTGAGGTTTGAGTTCAGAAAACCTTGAGGGTTGCGTGGTAAAGTAGATTCCATAGGTTTAAGGGAAACCTGGGAATTAGTCAAAGGTAGACTCGAGGAACAGCGGAAGTGGCAGACCTAGCAGACAAACCAAGCTGGAACTCACAACTATTGAGATTAGTGTCCTAATTTTCCCGGAGTCTCGTTGTTTTGTAAAGATACACATTGTTCAATGAATAAAATAAATGTTATTTAATTCTGGCATTTACTCATATCCAATAAATAAAGCTCATTGGTTATCTTATGTGAAATTAAGCATGTATATGTGATATACAAATGGATCATGTCTTAAGTGATAATCTAAATTGGATTGTTGTAAGGATTAAGGTAGGATACCTGATTTTGGTGACACTACGAATACGGTCTGCTTTGTAGAGGTTTGCAAGTGTTGTAAACTACTACAGATTGTGAACTCCTACTTTTGAGGGTGGTCCTTTGATTAGTATGGGTGAGAATGGCCAGATTGCCAACTCAACATGCCTACCTTTTTGGGGACTTGTCTGATCTGAGAGCTGGGAACTCAATCCACAAGATGGAATTCACTCCTTTCCCGAAGCAGGGATAAGTAGAGAGATTGCTCCCTTAAGGGCTGATTCCGGGGCTTGAACATAGTGGCCACAGCTTCTCTTTGGAAGAGAAGATTCAATCATAGTAGTACTATGATTTATGTTCATTAAAGGGATCAGTGGTTCTTAAGGAGACAGATGTAACTACAGGGGCATAATGGTTATTGGCCCAGTTGTACTTACGAGCGATCTGTGAAGGGTTGTCACACTGCTGATTGGTTAAGATGGACACATAATATATCTGTAGTGAGGAGAGTTCAACTGTCGGTCTTTAGTGGAGTGCCTGGCAGTTAACGGATGGTGGATCCTGTGACTAAAGAGTTTAGTTAATTATTCACGTACCGTTGGAGCTTCGGATCTACAGGTCCATGAGGTCCCCTTGGTAGCTTGGATTCATGTTGAAGGATCAGTTCTTGGTGTTGATTTGAAATGTTCAAATTGACAAGAGGTATTTTGATTATATATGATATAATCGGTATGATGTATGAGATACATCTAGTGGAGGATTGATGTAAATGAGATTTACATTAAGTACATGGAATAGAAAAAGAACTATGGTATATATGTTTCATGAGATGAAATATTAAAACTATAGGTTATAAATATAGTATGATAAGTTGGTTATCATTTATGTTTATAATAATATTAATTATTAGATAATTAATACTTTTTCTTTAAATAACTAAAGTAGTGGGTGGTTATTGATCATGGTAACCGTGAGTTTAAAAGGAAATCGGTTTCCTATTTTGAAAAAGAGTTTTTACAGAAGTTTTCACAAAAAGTTTGAAAAGAATTTGAGGTTTCTCTTCGGCGAAAAGAAACTCACAGAAATCGTCAAGTAAATATAGATTTACTAAACGACGACTGGGCTAGGTAAACGATCGTGCAGGTGCTAGCTAAATGATCGTGTAGTGTTTACTAAACGCTCGCATAGCTTTGCTAGATGATCCCTGGCCCAAGGTAAACAATCGTGTAGAATCGACCGAGCTAAACGATCGCATAGCTTTTGCTGGATGATCGAATATTTTATCTAAACGATTGGGCATCGACCTATGCGATAGGTCTCTGACTTCTCCCATTTGCCCAGTCGTGTACGTGATCATTGTTTCCTCTGCTCGTCTTCCTTACACCAAGTCCGAATAGAGCCCACCCTCTGGATTCTCACACTGAGAATACCAAGGTTGCCTTGTTGGTGGTGTTAGACTCAACTCGACATCGTCGAGGTTTTCCAGAGGCCGTTCGTGGTGTTACGGAGGAGATCGTGATGGAGGAGATCGTTGAGGACGAGCGCGAAGTGTTTGTGTTGTGTTCGTGCGGTGTTGCGATCATGTAGATCGAGTGTTCGTGGTTGCTGTTGTTCGATCAGAGTGCGCATTAGAGCGTGGAGACGCTTCTGTCGTTGTTAGTACAGTTTTTCCTTTTGTACATTTGATGTTCATCCTGTAATTTCTCTGTACATTGTATAATTTCTTGTTTTGAAGTCGATTGTAAATGATTTGTTGATTCATGATTGTAATTTGGAATGGTCTTGCTTCCGCTGCTCACGGAAATCTCGTTTCCGATTTATTATAGTCCCCTTGGTAACTTGGATTCTGTTGAGGATTAGTTCTTGTTGTTGATTTGAAATGTTCAAATTGACAAGAGGTGTTTTGATTATATATGATATAATCTGTATGATGTATGAGATACATCTAGTGAAGGATTGATGTAAATGAGATTTACATTAAGTACCATGGAATAGAAAAAGAACTATGGTTTATATGTTTCATGAGATGACATATTAAAACTATAGGTTATAAATATAGTATGATAAGCTGGTTATCATTTATATTTATAATAATAT